>NC_134474.1:25299433-25357895 GCF_964194025.1 Convolutriloba macropyga
AATAGTAGTGGTACTAAATTATTAATTACAAAAGTAGTAATAAACACAATAATAATATTAATACCGATAATAATAATAACCAATGAGTGTTTTATCTTGAGTGCAACGTTATGCACTTACTACAACCTACAACAGTCTCGAGGAAATCTCACAAGTGTTGTTTGATGCAGTCCTGTAGTGTCGTAAATTAATTCAATAAAACGAAACTTAAAAGATACGGCGTCTTGACAAATAGTTTCAAGTTAATTTGATTTCTTTTCGCAGGAAGCGATTGTTCAAGGTGCACCTAAAAAATGGAAAAATGTTTGAGCATAAACTGCCTATCTAGGAGCCTCCTGTGTGCATCCTACATTAAATTTTTTGAAATAAAATTTTAATGTTTTTCAAAAGACAATTGTTACCGACTTAAGTTCCTGTCTATCAGAGTTTATCCTACTAATTTTGGGTGCTAGAAATTTCATTCACATTTCAAAACATACCCATTATCCGCTCTACAAATTTTTTCCATAAAGCTACTATTTTCAATTGGATAAATGTCGAGAAAAAGATGTACAAAATTTTTCGGGCACTTTGGTCTTATCAAGGGGGATGTTTGATACCCTAAAAATTAAGCACTTTGCAAATTTTTAACAGATGATGCTAAGAGTCAGGTATTTGGAGTGATTACTCATAAGTTTTTGACGGAACAGAAGTTTCTGTATGGAACAGAATAAAAACATTCTTAGATGCATTTTTGATGACATTTTTGTTTGTTACAAAACAACAGTTTTATATTGAGATTAAGAGCTTTAAAACAGCTTCGCAGAAATATAACTCAAGAACACATGAAATTTTATGAAATCTATAGAAAAGCTGATTGATTGCTGATTTCTTCATTATACGCGTTTTTTTTATCCCTAAGCGAAGATTGTTACTCCACGCGGAATCTATTACACTAGTAGCTGGACATTTTAAGACGTGGCGTTAAAAAATTTTTCTAGTTTAGTGTAACTAAAATTCGCAACAAAAGTAGAGTTCAGGTGCAAGATTATTGAAAGGTTTAGGCTGACAAAACTTAATCTTATAACAAAATTTATTCATTTACGTTTAGAACTTGATAAAACTAATATCACAAATCTCCCTGATTAAACGGATTTTTATATTTACTGATGTATATAAAAAAGTTGAGTAGTGCCAGTTTTCCCATCGTGGAACCAATAGTAACCTTTATTACTTTACATTTGGTTGGTATATATAAACTGTTCATAACAGTTTGCACTCTGTTAGAATATCGATCACACTATGGTCTTGAACTTAGTCAGAATTAGAAAGAAAGTTTAACTTACCAGATTACAATGACAAGAGCAAATTGATGTTGATCACAGAATTTATATAAATGAATCGTCAAGAAATGGTGCTTAGAATCAATATTCAGTTGAAATTGGTGAATCTAGATAACTAATATTAGAGAGAGATTATTTGATGTAAAATCCTCCCAGCGTGTATTGAATGATTATGATATCACCAGAAATGTTAACGAATTCTTAGAAAAGTGTAAATGCATACCATCTATGGTACCCCCTGCGACTGATTTCTGGGAAATTTGCAGAAGCAAACCATATTGGGCAACCCTTGGGACCCCCACTGTAAATCATGGTGCTAAGATTAGTTTTGTATCTTGAATTTCGCGCACTGATAATGGGAATATGTACAGCGGATTTTTGAGCCTTTTTTCATCCCCAAAATCAAGTCACCATATTGATCTAATAATAAGATCTCTCCTGTAAATCTCTAAGTTTTACGGTAAAATATCGCTCTTGTTATTCTCTCACTTTGAGAAATTAGTCTTTCTACTTAGTTAAAAACGCTTTTATTCCACCTGCGAAAATCCATAACCCACCAGGTTATGAGCCCAGCAATTTTCTAAGTCGTAAAACTAATTTCTAAAACAAAACCAATTTGTTGTTGACAGTCATGATCCTTTTCTGCGCACTGATAATGGGGATATGTAGAGCAGATTTTTGAGCGTTTTTTGATTACCAAAATCAAATCACCATCCGGATCTAATAATCAGATCTCTCCTGTAAATCTCCAATTTCTACTGTAATATATCATTCTTGTTATTCTCTCATTTTGAGAAATTATTTTTCTATTCAGTTAAAAACGCTTTTTACTCCGCTTGCGATAACACATAACCCAACAGGTTATGGGCCAAGCATTTTTCTAAGTCGTAAAATTAATTTTTAGAATTAAAATAATTTCTTGTTGACAGTGATAATCCTTTTCTGATGAGCACCCTTTCTTTTCACAACTGTTTTGCCTGCTCAAACTACGATGAATCAACAGACAGTGAAGCTGCTGACATACACAGGAAAAACACAGGACTTTCCAATCTGGAGCACAAGTTTTGTGGCAATGATACAGACGAAGGGACTCTACAAATCACTACTTGCGACAGAGGAGCAACCCAATGAGCCTGCACCACTAGCCAATAGGGCGAGCAATGATGAAAAGAAAAACCACAAGGTGCTGAAGGATGCATATGAGAAAGAAGTTGCAGACATCAAGGAAAAACGGAACAATGTGTGGTGCCAACCAACAATAACAATAACAAGGGAGTGTTACATCTTGACTGCAGCCTTATGCACTTATAGAGAAAAGGTTTCAGGTTGGCATCAACAACAGACTCGAGAAAAAGACAAGCGGAAATTTTCTCAGTGTTATTTGATGTCTTATAATGATTATAATATAATAATAATAATAATAATAATAATAATAATAATAATAATAACAATAATAATAATAATAATAATAATAATAATAATAATAATAATAATAATAATAATAATAATAATAATAATAATAATAATAATAATAATAATAATAATAATAATAATAATAATAATAATAATAATAATAATAATAATAATAATAATAATAATAATAATAATAATAATAATAATAATAATAATAATAATAATAATAATAAGAATAATAAAAATAATAATAATAATAATAAAAAAAATAATAAATAATAATAATAATAATAATAATAATAATAATAATAATAGTAATAATAATAATAATAATCATAATACTAATAACATAAAAAATATTCATAACAATAATAAAATTAATAAACCTTACAATGATTGCAATAATAGAAATAAAAAGAATAATATAAATGGTGATGATGATAATAATAAAATAATAACAATAAAAATAATATTAATGTTAAAAATAATGATAATAATAGTAATAATAACAATAATAATAGTAGTAATACTGTTAAAATCTGCGACAAAACCAACAATAATAATAACAAGCAGCGAGCGTTATATCTTGAGTGCAGCCTTATGCACTTATTGAGAAAAGGTTTCAGGTTGGCATCAACAACAGACTCGAGAAAAAGACAAGCGGAAATTTTCTCAGTGTTATTTGATGTCTTATGATGATTATAATATTATAATAATAATAATAATAATACTAATAATAATAATAATAATAATAATAATAATAATAATAATAATAATAATAATAATAAAAATAATAATAATAATAATAATAATAAAAATAATAATAATAATAATAATAATAATAATAATAATAGTAACAATAATAATAATAATAATAATAAAAATAATAATAATAATAATAGTAATAATAATAATAATATTAATAATAATAATAATAATAATAATAATAATAATAATAATAAAAATAATCTGGTGAGGGAATCACCAATCCCCAGGGATACTTACAGTAATCTACATTAAAACTCCTTCCATTAAAATTATTTTCCTTCTGCTCATATTAACTTTGTGTGAAAAGAGAAATTGAAGATTCAAACCAACTCGTTTTGAATAAGCCTTAACATGGCGCAGTCAGCAATGAAATCATCAATTGGTGTACCCCTATTCTGGGAAAGCGGAGCCAATCCAACAAACGAATGGCAAACGCGGTTTTCCACGTTTAAAAGGGCCGTAATGGCAAAAGAAAACATGCACGTGGACCTCCTCCTTAGACTAAAACCCACAATAAACGACCTTTTCTACCCCAGTATGCCAACGTTCGAAGAACGGGTAGAAAACGCAAACGAAGAAGAGGAAAGAAAAAGAGAGATCAGAAATGAACGTCGCAAAGTAGACTGGGAGAACGGGTTCAAACAAATTAGGAATAGAGGACCAATGATTGATCGTTTCACCTGGGAGGAGGCCGACATAAAAGTCAAAAGTTAAACATATTTGTCCCAAGGGACCGAAGCAACTAGGATATTCCACCAGAGAACTCAACACACCATGATAGATCGGTGTTCTACAAACGAACTGGTGTATGAATTGGGCCTCACCTTCACTCGTCCCCGCAATCTAACCTTTGACAGATTTCAATTAATCACTGTCCAACAAAACCCATACGAGAACCTTGAGACTTTCTTCAGCAGACTTCGCGAACTCGGTTCAAAAGCTGCCCTGGGGAACGTAGAAGAAGATTTGATCAAAGATTTTTTCATTGCTAAAATTAATAATACAGCGATTCAAATGGAATTACTCTCAGAGGTACGCACAGCAGCCCAAGTTCTCAATTTCGCACTATCCAGAGAAAGAGGCCAGGAAAATCAGAAAGAAATTCTTCGGTCATTGGCCCCCAACTGGAACAACCAAATCATTGCCGTCAACAACACACGCCCAGCACCCCGCCCTCAACAACAGCAAAGTCCTCAAACAAATAAAACAAACGAACAATGCTGGAGATGTGGTGGAACGTTCTCAGCGGGTCACATGAACCAATGCCCCGCAAAACAAGCGATATGCAATTTTTGCAAGAAAACCGGACACTTCAAGAAAATGTGTCGATAAAAAATTCCCCCTTACCAGCTCGGAAACCAATGCAAAGAGGACCATACCAACGTCCCCAGCGACAAAGCAGCCAACTCAAAGTCCGACAAATTCAAGAGCAGCTAATAACAGAAGAAGAACAAGAGGACGAAGAAGTCGAATCGGTTGATCCTGAGTCAGCATTGTACATAAAGGAATTATCAGAGGACTGGGCAGACATAAATCATATCGCCCAAGAGATATTCTCAGAAGTCAAAAACACACAACTCAATACATCCCTAACCAAAGAAATCTGGGTTGAAACAGTGACAGCAAACAATCTGAAAATACAACGGCTGGCGGAAACAGGATACCCAAGGACATTTGTATCCAAAGAGCAAGCAAACACAATCATGGCCAACAACCCCAAGATTCAACTCCAGCCATACAAAAGCCAAACAAAATACAAATGTTTCAACAACAACAACATCAAAATAGAGGGAGAATTGAGTCTAACACTGTGTTCCGGATCGTAGACAGCAGAACATTGTAGAATCCTCGTGGTAGGCCACAAAACTAACAACTTGATGGGAAGAGATGTTTTGCAGAAGCTGGGAATTACCCTCCAGCAACAACAATGCAAATCCTCAGGTAACAAAATTCACGCTATTAATTCAATTGAAACGGAAAAGAATATTATAAAATGGATTACAACAAATACCCCCATCTTTGCACAAGACTGGGAAAATCAAAAAATCACATCGCAAAATCAATCTTCAAACGAAATCAAAACCCAATACAACAAAAAGGACGCCGAGTCCCTCTACATTTATTAGAAAAAGTCGAGATGGAACTCGGCAAGCTAATACAAGACAAACAAATCACAAAACTTGAAAAATTTCCCGATTACTTATTCGTTAGCCCCGTCGTTATAACGGTAAAAAAGGATAAGTCAGTAAAAATCGCTCTGGATTCAAAAAACTAAACAAGGCAATTCACAAAAACAAATACCAAATGCAAAGTATAGACCACCTAGTGGATGCCGTAGCACTATATATTACTCAAAGGGAAAATTCCCCAGGGACATTTTGGTTCTCAAAAATAGACCTCAAGTATGCGTACAGTCAAATACCCCTTGACGAATCAATATCAAAGCACTGTAACTTTAGCATCCTTGGAGGCAGGGCAACAGGAACTTACAGATTTCTAAATGGGTTCTATGGATTAACAGATATGCCTGCAACTTTCCAAAAAACGATCGACAAAACACTGGAAGGTATCAGCTCGAAGTTCGCTTTCCTGAATGATATTCTGGTTATCACAAAAGGCTCAATTTCAGAACCTGAAAAAAAATTAAATAGAATTCTCAAAAAACTAGACAACGAAGGACTCGCAATTAACCTTCAAAAATGCGAGTTCGCTAAACAAAATACAGAATGGTTAGGTTTTACAATAACACCAAGTGGAATAACACCATTTATCACCAAAACAGAAGCCATAACAAAACTAGACAACCCAAAAACACTAAAACAACTTCGGTCGTTCCTGGAGAGCGTACATCACTTAACTAAATTTATCCCGAACCTCGCAGAACTTTCGGAACCACTCCGACCCCTACTAAAGAAAAATCCCGAGGGGAAAAACAATAAACTGGATTGGAAAGAACAACATAGCTCAGCGTTCAATAATATCAAAGAAAGAATACACCAAATAATCGAAAACAAACATTTCGACACTACAAAACAAACACGCGTAAAATGCGACGCAAGCGCAAAAGGTTTAGGTGCCAGCATCGAACAAAAACATAATAATGAGTGGCATACAATCGCATTCGCAAGCAGATTCCTAAACAACCATGAATTTAGATACAGTACCAACAAACTCGAATTAATCGCCGTAGTGTGGTCACTCGAACACTTTAAACATTATCTGTACGGCACCGAATTCACGTTGCAAACAGATCACCGGGCACTACTTACGGCTCTTATCGAAAACCGCGGGAACAGAACATATCAAAGTAGATTTACTAGATGGGTAGATAGACTACTTCCGTTAAATTTTAACCTCGAACATATCCCGGGGAAAAACATGGGATTTGCGGACTACCTTAGCCGCAATCCAAAACAAAAACCACTCCCACCAGCTTTCGATGACACACAATATATAATAAACTTAATAAATAATTTCAAATTCATCCAAACACAAAATTCGATTAACCACTGTTCGGCTACGCGCACAATGACAGACAAATACCAGACAACATACTTAACAGCAAATAATAATACGCACGCGTATAATAGCGACAGCGCTTTTTGCCTTAATCGTTCCAATTTACAGTCGCCTCTTCTTTATCCGCTAATTGAATCAAAATTAAACAACATTAATCCTAATCAAAATTTCAAAAATAATCAATTTAATTCTACTAGAACATTCAATCCCCAGGGAATATCATCTCCAAATTACAATTCAATTAATTCCATCAACTCAATTCATCTTACCAATCATAACTTTCAAAACAAAAATTCTAATTACCTTCCCCAGGGATAAAATTCAGTAAACGTAACAACAAGAAATCGGCCGAAACACAACACAATTGAACAAAAGATTATTAGACGCAAACGTTCCACAAATAAACAACTTACAAAAATGAATCCTAAACAAAACACAATTGCTACCCAAACGGACGAAGTATCCAATAAAGGCCTAGGAAGATCAGCCCTAAGACCGAACCCAGATGACCCGATATTTCCTCTAAGCAACACCGTGGATATGCCGCAATACCGAAAAAATCTCTGTCAGGTATTCGGCGAAAATTTTCTGGCAGAAGCCACACAAAAAGACAAAAACATGGCCCCAATTATCAGATTAATTAAAGAAAAGGACTGGGAAACGCTGAAACGAGTCAGCCCTTACTTCTATTCTTTAAAATGGGACCTCGCAGTCACACCATCAGGGTGTGTACTTTATGACAACCGCCTAATGGTCCCGGCTGCCCTAAAACAACTAGTCATAAATGCACTACACCAGACGCACCCGGGACAAACACGAATGTTGAGTTTGGCGGACTTAGTTTGGTTCCCTCGAATCCACAGGGACGTCACTGCCAAAGCGCAATCATGTACAGATTGCATTAAAAAAGTAAATACTTAAAACGATTATTTCCAAAACAATCCCTAGAATGTTACCTAAACTGACAGAACCAAACGAAGAGGTCCAAATAGTGTTTGCGGGACCAATCCCTTTTAGGGAACATAAACAAATTTATTATATTTTAGTATCAGTCGACAGATTAACTAGATACCCCCACGCCCAAGTATTCAAAGATTGCGACACACAAACAGCTTTGAATCACTTAGAAGAATATTGCCGATTCCACGGAATCCCTAGGTCCCTCCGCTGCGACCAAGCGCAAGCATTTAAAGCTAGAGAATTTGAAATATTCTGCAAAAACAAAAACATCAAACTAATCCTAGCTCCTGCGGGAGATCATAGAGCAACCGGCATGGTAGAGAGGCTAATATAAACAATTAAACGGCGCATCGCCGTTATGGAACATGACCCGTTGTGGTCATCATCCGATCTAGCAACAATAGTAACCAAGATCATAGAATCCATAAGACTTATTCCAAACACAACAACAAAATTAAAACCATTCGAAGCACATTTCGGTAGACCCCCAAACACGGAGCTGTCAAACATAATAACCAAACCTTCAAGCAAAAATCTCTCATACAAACTAATAAACAAATTTGCTTCAGATCAAGCGACGCTCCGACACCCAGCGCTCCCCAGGGAAATTATGTGGGACTGGGATAACGACTCAGAGCCGGAACTTAACATCGAATACAAAGCTCAGTCGCAGCCAACGCCCCACACGAGTGACACCGATGATTCAGAGAACGCGCTGCTGGTTAGCCACACGCGCGTTCCTGGTAAGATTATCCCCGACAAACTTCAAATAACATTCGGTGATAAAACGTCTTTAATAATATGCAATAGAAAAAACTTCGCTCGTAAATCAATAGCACGAAAAGCTCCTGAACCCAGGGGAACTCTAAAACCCCAATGGAACATAATTCAAGACGGTACAATAACAAACTATTCCCCCCACACCATAACACTAGACACTACCAATAGAAAGAATACAGTAATAAGAAAAAACGACTTAGCGATAGTAACAGAAAAAATACATCATGAACCGGAACCAAAACCACGCTTAATGCACATGGTAGCATGTAAAACAGTCGGCGAATACAAACAAAATCAAGAAAAAATAAGAAAATTTTGTTCAGAAGAAAAAGCGGAACAGGCCAGACAGCAAGAGTCCAAAGCAATACAGTCAAGGTCCGCACCCCTCCGTCAAGCAGCAATCCCACAACCCTCTAACATCATCAACACTCGACCAATAGGACATGAGGAAGTGGTAGCTGTGGCGAGAAAGAACCAGAGAGCACAAAAACGACCCCGAACCGCACCAACAACTCGCCAACCCAAACAAGTACAAAAATCCCAAAAACTTCCGCTCAAACCAAAATCCCCAGGGACTCAAGCGAGGCCACAATGGCTAAAGAATGCTAAAGCACGCCTTACAAAACCCTCTGAATTTGATCAAAAATCAAAAGCGGCTGCGTTGCAACAATCAAAAGCGGCTGCGTTGCAACAATCAAGAGAAGACAACCTAAACAAACGGAAACAACTCTACTCGAGTTCCTCCGACAACCCAAGCTACACGAGCATAAACAAGCAAAAACTTAAATTCTCAACAACGGCGAAGATCATGAGCATCGAGTCAGACTCCCCAGGGACGCCACCAATCGAAATTATAACGTCGTCAAACCCAAACGACTTTATGCAAGACACGAACGAATAACCACAGCCGACAACCAGTACTACTCATCTCCAACATTCTCCCGGTCTACCCTCTTGCTCGTACACTCCCCCCAAAGGAATCATGAAGTCGTCCCCAAAAATAGACAAGATCGTCGAAAAGATATGGAAATCACCAGGACATGACGAAGTTGTAATCCTCGGGGATAGCTCGACTGAAGATTTTCCAGTACAACCTCCAATCAAACAAATCGAAGTTGTGTTTCTCGACTCATCCGAAAAAACGCAAAACACGGGAACACAGAATGAAACCACGAACCAAGCTGAAACCCCCGCTATCACGGGAATCGGGTTAACATCGGACAATCCAAACGCAAATACGGATGAGGAACATGCTCCCCTGTCAACATCACCAACTAAGAGTTCCATCTCCAGCATCCACCACAACGATTTCTACAACCCCGACGAATTTTAACTGCGCTAAAATTCTTGGTCGACGGGGGTGTGTGGTGAGGGAATCACCAATCCCCAGGGATACTTACAGTAATCTACATTAAAACTCATGTCACTAAACTTTCATTTCCTTCTGTTGCTCATATTAACTTTGTGTTATTGAACTTATTTGAAAACTGTAACTACGAACTGATTTGACAGGTACCTTCTGGTATCTTCTGAATCTCTCCACTTTAAAACTGTCTAACGCAAAAACTCGAACTGGATTCTTGTGAGATAAAATGAGACATTGAATGTTATATTGAACTTAAAAAAATTTAACCGAATCCCTCGGTGAAAAGAGAAATTGAACATTCAAACCAATTCGTTTTGAATAAGCCTTAACAAATAATAATAATAATAATAATAATAATAATACAAATAATATTTAAAAATAATAATAGTAATAATAATTATAAAAGTAATAATAAAAATAATAATAATAATAAAAAGAATAATTAATATAAATAAAAATAGTAGTGGTACTAAAATTACAAATTACAAAAGTATTAATAAACACAATAATATTATACCATTAATAATAATAATAACCAATGAGTGTTTTATCTTGAGTGCAACTTATGCACTTACTACCACCTACAACAGTCTCGAGGAAATCTTACAAGTGTTGTTTGATGCAGTCCTGTAGTGTCGTAAACTAATTCAATAAAACGAAACTCAAAAGATACGGCGTCTTGACAAATAGTTTCCAGTTATTTTGATTTCTTTTCGGATAATAATAAAGTAATAACAATAAAAATAATATTAATGTTAAAAATAATGATAATAATATTAATAATAACAATAATAGTGGTAGTAATTATAATACTGTTAAAATCTGCGACAAAACCAACAATAATAATAACAAGCAGCGAGTGTTATATCTTGAGTGCAGCCTTATGCACTTATTGAGAAAAAGTTTCAGGTTGGTATCAACAACAGACTCGAGAAAAAGACAAGCGGAAATTTTCTTAGTCTTTTTTGATGTCTTATAATGGTTATAATAAAAATATAATAATAATAATAATAATAATAATAATAATAACAATAATAATAATAATAATAATAATAATAATAATAATAATAATAATAATAATAATAGTAATAATAATATTAATAATAATAATAAAAATAATAATAATAATAATAATAATAATAATAATAAAAATAATAATAATAATATAAATAATAATAAACAATAATAATGATACTAATAATAATAATAATAATAATATTAATAATAATAATAATAATAATAATAATAATAATAATAATAATAAGAATAAAAATAATAATAATAATAATAATAATAATAATAATAATAATAATAATAAAAATAATAATAATATAAATAATAATAAACAATAATAATAATACTAATAATAATAATAATAAAATTAATAATAAAAATAATAATAATAATAATAATAATAATAATAAAATTATTAATTAATATAAATAAAAATAGTAGCGGTACTAAAATTATCAATTACAAAAGTAGTAATCAACACAATAATAATACTAATACCAATAATAATAATAACCAATGAGTGTTTTATCTTGAGTGCAACCTTATGCACTTACTACAACCTACAACAGTCTCGAGGAAATCTCACAAGTGTTGTTTGATGCAGTCCTGTAGTGTCGTAAATTAATTCATTAAAACGAAACCTAAAAGATACGGCGTCTTGACAAATAGTTTCAAGATAATTTGATTTCTTTTCGCAGGAAGCGATTGCGATTGTTCAAGGTGCACCTAAAAAATGGAAAAATGTTTGAGCATAAACTGCCTATCTAGGCGCCTCCTGTGTGCATCCTACATTAAATTTTTTGAAATAAAAAAATTTAATGTTTTTCAAAGGACAATTGTTACCGACTTAAGTTCTTGTCTATCAGAGTTTATCCTACTAATTTTGGGTGCTAGAAATTTCATTCACATTTCAAAACATACCCATTATCCGCTCTATAAACTTTTTCCATCAAGCTACTATTTTCAATTGAATAAATGTCGAGAAAAAGATGTACAAAATTTTTTGGGCACTTTGGTCTTATCAAGGGAGATGTTTGATATTAAAAATTAAGCACTTTGCAAATTTTTAACAGATGATGCTAAGAGTCAGGTATTTGGAGTGATTACTCATAAGTTTTTGACGGAACAGAAGTTTCTGTATGGAACAGAATAAAAACATTCTTAGATGCATTTTTGATGACATTTTTGTTTGTTACAAAACAACAGTTTTATATTGAGATTAAGAGCTTTAAAACAGCTTCGCAGAAATATAACTCAAGAACACATGAAATTTTATGAAATCTATAGAAAAGCTGATTGATTGCTGATATCTTCATTACGCGTTATTTTATCCCTAAGCGAAGATCGTTACTCCGTGCGGAATCTATTACACTAGTAGCTGGACATTTTTTCTAGATTTTTCTGGCCTTAAAAATTTTTTTCTAGATTTAGTGTAACTAAAATACGCAATAAAAGTAGAGTTCTCGCGCAAGAATATTGAAAGTTTATTCTTATAACAAAATTTATTAATTTACGTTTAGAACTTGATAAAACTAATATCACAAATCTCCTTAATTAAACGGATTTTTATATTTACTGATGTATTTAAAAAAATAGTTGAGTAATGCCAGTTTTCCCATCGTGGAATCAATAGTAACCTTTATTACTTTACATTTGATTGGTATATATAAACTGTTCATAACAGTTTGCACTCTGTTAGAATATCGATCACACTATGGTCTTGAACTTAGTCAGAATTAGAAAGAAAGTTTAACTTACCAGATTACAATGACAAGAGCAAATTGATGTTGATCACAGAATTTATATAATTGAACCCTCAAGAAATGGTGCTTAGAAACAATATTCGGTTCAAATTGGTGAATCTAGATAACTAATATTAGAGTGAGATTATTTGATGTAAAATCTTCCCAGCATGTATTGAATGATTATGATATCACCGGAAATGTGAACGAATTCTTAGAAAAGTGTAAATGCTTACCATCTATGGTACCCCTGCGACTGATTTCTGGGAAATTTGCAGAAGCAAACCATATTGGGCAACCCTTGCGACCCCCACTGTAAATCATGGTGCTAAGATTAGTATTGTATCTTGAATTTTGCGCACTGATAATGGGTATATATACAGCTGATTTTTGAGCCTTATTTGATCTCCAAAATCAAGTCACCATCTTCATCTAATAATCAGATCTCTCCTATAAATCTCTAAAATCTACAGTGAAATATCATTCTTGTTACTCTCACTTTGAGAAATTAGTGTTTCTACTTAATTAAACACGCTTGTATTCCGCTTGCGAAAACCCATAACCCACCAGGTTATGGGCCCAGCAATTTTCTAAGTCGTAAAATTAATTTCTAAAACAAAACTAATTTGTTGTTGACAGTCATAATCCTTTTCTGCTTAGTACCTTTTCTTTTTACAACTGTTTTGCCTGCTCAAACTACGATGGATCAACAGACAGTGAAGCTGCTGACCTACACAGGAAAAGCACAAGACTTTCCAATCTAGAGCACAAGATTTGTGGCAATGATACAGGCAAAGGGACTCTACAAATCACTACTTGCGACAGAGGAGCGACCCAATGAGCCTGCACCACTAGCCAATAGGGCGAGCAATGATGGAAAGAAGAACCACAATGTGCTGAAGGATGCATTTGAGAAAGAAGTTGCAGACATCAAGGAGAAACGGAACAGTGTGTGGTGCCATCTGACACTGACTCTAGATGCAACAAACCTCATGCTCATGAGACATGACTGTGGGGGAAATGACGGCATCGCAGATTGAGCAAAGGCTTGGAAGCTTTTGCAAGAGAGATTTCATTCAGAGTGTGGAGACGCCGACAGTGGTGATTTTGGTGGCACAGCTTGCTGCAGCCCGAGGATGCTGACGATTTGGATAGCTTCTTCATCAGAGGACAGGAGTTGCTCACAAGGCTACAAGAAGCAGGGGAAGCAGTCTCAGAGACCCTTTTGAACGCCTTGGTCCTCAATGGTCTGCCAATGAGATATGAAGGTTTTGTTATACAGGAAAGCTTTAACCCGGCAATGAACTTCCCAGAGTTGAGGAAAAGGCTGCAGAACTTCCATGAGAGCACATCACAGAGCCACAAGGTACAAAGTGGTTCAGTGGCACTGGCAGTGAGACCTGACTTCAAGAAGGGTCCCAAGAAAGGAAACTGCTTTGTGTGCGGGATCCCTGGACACTTTGCCAAGGACTGCAGGAGGAAGGAGACAGCATAATGCAGCAAGTGTGGTGAGAAAGGTCACCTATACAGGGCATGCAAAAGACAAAGAGATGGAGGCAAACATGAGTCAGTGGCAGTGGGTCCAACATTGGCTTCACCAGACGAGGAATACTGGGCAGCTCTTACCCAGTGGAAGGCAGCAGGCCTGCTAGTGGATAGTGGTTGCACAGATCACATAGTGACGAACATCGATGCGTTCCTGGACTTTGTGCCCATCCCATTCAATCAGTGGTCAGAAATCCCAACTGAGAGGCTTCCAGAGTGGTGGTCAGAGGCTGTGTGGGGATCAGCATACCCGCAAACAAAGGGGAATTCCGATGCAAATTCAAAAATATTTTGTGTGTGCCAGACTGCTCTTCAAACCCCTTATCAGCCTCAAGACGCAAGGAGCGGGGACATAGCTTCACTTTCGAGAAAGGAAGTAGCTGCATGAAACTCCAGAAGGGAACTCGGGTAAAACTAACACAAGAAAAGAATTTGTTTCACTTACCCTGCAGCGTTCTAGAATTCAAGCTGAGTTCCAACAGCGTGAAACTTGACAGTGCAAGGAAGTGGCACAGACGATGGGGTCATTTGAATCAAGCGGATGTGGTCAAGAATGCAACAGAGACAGTGGGGGAACTCGATGATGTATGCAATATGTTTGCATTGGCCAAGATCACAAAGATTCCAGTACCAAGAGTGGCAAAGACCCAAGCGGAAGAGACGCTGGAGAGGGTGTTCACAGACGTGATGGGACCTTTCAGAGTAGAGTCACTGTCAGGGTTCCGGTTCTGCATTGTGTTTGCAGACCAGTACACGAAGTTTGTGTTTGTGGACTTGCTTAAGGCAAAGAGTGAAGCACTGGCCAGCCTGAAGAAGTTCGTTCTCAGTGTGGGGACGCCCAAAAAACTGAAACAAGACAATGTGAAGGAGTTTCTCTCAGAGCAGCTCCAGATGTACTGTTTAGATGCATGCATTCTTCAGGAGAAGACAATACCAGAGACGCCACAACAGATAGGGCTAGCTGAGAGGTGCAACAGGACACCGCTGGAGATGGCAAGATGCTTGCTCATTGACTCGGGTCTTCCCAAGATGATGTGGGGAGAAGCAATTCTCCATGTAACAAAGATTAGAAACTTGGTTGTGAGATGAGGAGAAGAAAAATGCCCAGCAGAGCTGATGCGAGGTAAAAAACCTAAGCTTTCATTTAGTAAACTATCTATTTTTGGTTGCACAGTCTTCACGAGGAAGCGGGACAGAGGTGTTAGCAATCTTGAACCCAAGGCACTGGAAGGAAAGTTTGTGGGTTACACTGAAGGAGACAACGGATACCTGGTGTACGTACCCAACACACGCAAGGATTTGGCAGTTCGAGATGTGATCATCAAGGAGTCCGAACTGGGCTCAATCCCTGACAACACAGAGACGCCCTACCTACTAGATGAGGGGTCACAGCAACTGGGGAACTGGAACTCAGATAATGGTCATCAAGATAATGGCACAATGACAACAAAGAGGAGCAGGGCACATCTACTGCAATAAAAAGAAGAGTGACATGACGTAGAGAGCGTGAAGACTCAAGAAACGACAATGAGACGAGAGGCCTCAGGTGTTGAGGAAGCAGCACTGGATGAAGAATCTACTGCAACAAGAGGGAGTCTCAGAGACTTGGAGTCACTGGAAGACAGTGAAACGGAGGACTACTCACAAACAGTTGGCTTCTTTGAAGAGGCACTGGAGCAAGCGGACAGGGCAGAGCCCAGACGAGGGACACGAGCAAGGAATGTTCTGCAACTTTTTGGAGAAGTCAAAACTCATCTTGTTGTGACTGAGGGTGACTATGTGGAACCCAAAACAGTCTACGAAGCCAAGCAAGGTGACGATTTGGACCGGTCGCACCAGGCAATGAAGAACGATGTCAAGGAACTCCAAGACAACGAGACTTGGAACCTAGTGAGACCACGCACAGACAGGGACGTTATACCTACACCAGGCAAATGGGTCTACAAAGTGCAATTGGGACCCAGTGGTCTAGGAACAAATACAAAGCACGCTATGTGGCGAAAGGCTTCAAACAGGTGGAAGGACTGGACTACTTCGAGACTTTTGCGTCTAACTGTAATCCAGAGACATACAGGATTCTACTTCAACTATCAGCGAAGCAGGGCCATGTGATGCACCAGTTTGATGTCAAGACGGCTTTACTGCACTCACCAATAGAGGAAGAAGTGTATATGGAACAGCCACAGGAGATTGTAAAACAAGGATCAGATGGGGAGAAGTTAGTATGCCGAATGAATAAATCAATTTATGGTTTGAAACAGGCAGCTAACAACTGGTTCTAAGGAACTGGCAAACTTCCTACTAAGATAAGGGTCCACCAGAAGCAGGAATGACAATTGCTTGTTCGCAAGAGCAGAGACAGAGGGTCACACCTTCATCTTAGCCTGGGTTGACGAAATCATAGTGGCATCAAGAAGCATGACAGGTATCTCCGATGTCAAAAAGGCACTGGAAGCAACACTTCACATGGAAGACAGAGGGAGATTACACTGAATTCTGGGTCGAAAAACAAGACGAGAAGAGGTAAAAGTCACAGCCGACAAAGGACGCTACATAGGAACAATACTTGAGCGGTTTCAAATGAATCAATGCAAACCCTCAAAAACTCCAGCTGATTTGAAATTGAAACTTCAGACAGCACATAACGGAAACAAAGAAGTGGACCTGAGGATCTACAGAAGCTTGGTTGGATCACTTCTGTATCTGGCCGAACAGACGAGGCCAGACATCATGTACACAGTCAACATTCTGTCCAGACACATGAATGCACCTACCAATCAAAATTGGATGTGCGGAAAAAGACTACTGCGATATCTGCAAGGTTCAAAAAGTTTAAAACTTACTTACACAAAAGAAGCTAGATATGATTTAGTGGGGAAAAGTGATGCAGACTGGTCTGGTGACGTGAACGACAGAAAATAAACGACGGGCTACTACTTCAAGCTCAACGGACGTGGCGCAGCACTCAGCTGTGGTGTCAAGAAGCAGGCCACAGTTGCTCATTTTTCATCAGAAGCAGAATATCAGGGCATGGCAGCAGCAGTTCAAGAAGCATTGCACCTGAAACCACTACTGGAGGATTTTGGCATCCAACAGAAACATACAATAGCAATTGGAGAGGACAACCAGAGTTGCATCAAATTGTGCCAAAACTCGGTCATGCACAAGAGGAGCAAACACATTGAGACAAAATTTCACTTCAATCGGGACAAGACGGACGATGGGACTGTTTCAATTCATTGCGTTCCTACTGACAAAATGGCAGCCGAAATCTTCATGAAATCCTTACCCGTATCGAAGGTGGAAACTTTCAGAACTGTTTTGATGGGAACAGACTCTACGCAATCAGCTCAAGTCTGAGTGGCGGTGTTAGAGTATTGATCAAACTATAGTTTTGAACTTAATGAGAACTAGAAAGAAAGTATAACTTACCAGTTTACAAGGACAAGCGCAAATTGATGTTGATCACAGAATTTATATAAATGAATCGTCAAGAAATGGTGCTTAGAATCCGTTTTCGGTTCAAATTGGTGAATCTAGAAAACTAATATTGGAGTGAGATTATTTGATGTAAAAGCTTGCCAGCATGTATTGAATGACTATGATATCACCAGAGATGTGAACAAATTCTTTGAAAAGTGTAAATGCATACGATCTATGGTACCCCTTGCGACTGATTTCTGGGAAATTTGCAGAAGCAGACCATATTGGGTAACTCTTGCGACCCCCACTGTAAATCATGGTGCTGAGATCAGTTTTGTATCTTGACTTTTTGGCACTGATACTGGGTATATAAACAGCTGATTTTTGAGCCTTTTTTCATCCCCAAAATCAAATCACCATCTTGATCAAATAATCAGATCTCTCCTGTAAATCTTTAAACTCTGCTGTAAAATAATTAATTTTTCTTCTCAGTTAAAAACGCTTTTATTCCGCTTGCGAAAACCCATAGCCCAACACACTTCGTGTCTGATAATTAACCAATGCCATTCACTTTTACTTTGCGTCCCAGTAGCAGTTCTACAGGAGCTTTGCCCCGCGTCATGGAAGTGTTCCGATGTGTCATCAATGCCCGCTGTAGGAAAGCGCCAAATGACACATTCAGATTTGGACTCCAGGCTTGAATAGCCGGTTTCACTGTTTGGACCGCTCGTTCAGTAATCCCATTTGCTCTTAGATGATAGATGAGAGATTCCGTCTTTTTAATTCCCAGTGATTCACACCATTGCTTTAGGTCACTGCTCACAAACTCAGGATCAATGTCGGACACTAATATTCTTGGTATTCCAAATCTTGGAAAGATTTGACTCAAGTGCACCTTCACTGTTTGTGAGGTTCTATTTCCCGCAGGGAAGGCTTCTATCCAACCTGATCTCACGTCTACTATCACTAAGATACGACCTTGATCCTTAACGTAGCCCCAGTCCATGTGGAGTCTTTCCCAAACTTCGGCTTCCGGCCGAGTAGATATTGTTTTCCCCAGGCTAGGCCTGTTTTCTTGGCATTCCTTACATTTACTAACATATCGAAGAACATCTTGACTGATGCCGGGCCACCAAGCCATCATTCGAACTGCTGTTTCAGTTGCATTTTTGCCTGGGTGAGTCTCATGAGCTTTGGTCATCACCATAGGTCTTAGTTTGGGTGGAATGAAAGGCACAACTAATCGAAAGATGATTCCATTAAGAATGGTCAAGGCGTCTTTCTGTTGTTCAAATCCTTTCTCTGCTTCTGAGCACTCTTTCCAGATGCCTCTTTTTATTCGTTTGATGACATTTTGAAAGAGCCGTTTCCATACCAGCTCAGTTTTGATGTCTGACTGTGTCACCAGGTCGCTTTGGACGAATCAGATATTTTCAGGAGCAAAGCAAACTCGATCATTGTCATTATCGTCGTCAAAGTCTATTCTGCTCAAAGCATCAGCGTGGGGGATCTGTTCTCCGGGTGTATATTTCAATTCGAAGTAAAATCCCATCAGAGCTATCGCCCATCTCGTAATTCATGCTGATACCTGTTTTTGGAGTTTCTTCGTCTGGAGCGAAGAGATATTTGTGGTCACTCTGTAGAGTGAACCTTCCTCCGAGTAGGAATTGTTTCAATCTTATGACCACAAAGACGATTGCAAGCGGCTCTCGCTCAATATTGGAGTAATTTTGTTCGGCTTGTGACAACTTCCTCGAGACGTAGATCACAAGATATCCTCCTTGTGAGAGTACCCCGCCTATAGCTTTCTCTGAGGCGTCTGTTGTCACGGTTGCTTCCTTCGTCAAGCTGTAAAGCTGTAGAAGAAGGCTAGCATATAACTCGTTTTTGATGTTTTCAAAAGCATTTTCTCTTCCTTTTCCCATCTGAATTCTTCTTTTCGAATTTCGTTTAGGGGTAGCATTTTTGTTGCAAAATGCGGTATCATTCGACCATAAAAATTTGCTAAGCCGACAAAGGACTTGAGTTGTTTCATATTTGATGGCGGTTGTGTATTTTTGATTTTCTCAAAATGTTTAGGATCGGGTGCTATTCCTTCTTTGGAAACAGATTAACTTTAAAAACTTACGCTTGAAACTGGTTTTGAGTTGGATTTCTTCTCATTGATGGTAATTTTTTTTACGTAGCTGACTCTTAACTGTAAGCATTCGTTTCTCGTATTGATTCTTTGTTGTTCCACACACCAGTACGTCATCTTTGAAGATGACCACAACTTTGATTCCTTTGAGAGTTGATTCAATGCAATTCTGGAGAATTGATGAAGAGTTCTTTAGGCCCTGAGGAAGCCTGCACATCTTGAACAATCCTTGCGATGTACTGATTGTGCATATTTCTTTTGCATCCTCGTCCAGCTCATTTTGATAATATGGGTCTGATAAGTCAAAGTAAGAGGCCCCATGGAGATTATGGAAAATGGTCTCCATGTCTGGGATTGGACAGTCCTCGTCCATAACTTTGCCATTGATGTGAACTTTCAGGTCCACGTATAGTCTCAGAGCTCCATTTTTCTTCCACTGCTACACTACTGGTGATGCATCTTTGACCCCACCAGGTTGTAGTGTCTAACAATTTTTTATGGCTCATAAGGCTCCTAAGTTAAGGAAGTGCGTCCTGGCCGCATATACTAAGAAAGAGATTGGTTATCAGTAGGTCCACGATCGTACCGTCGGTGTTGACTTTATCTTCTTTCTTCTCTACGCAACATTTCGCCACTAAAGACATTATCCACGCAGTACAGGATTCAGCATTCTGCAGATCCAAGGTTTGTCGGTTGTTTAGTTGTCTGAACACCAGTGTCGTGCTCTCGGGCACGAGTAACAAGAATTTTATTATTTTAACTATTGAATTCAATATGGCCTAAAGGTACAAAATTTCACAAGTATTTATAGTCCGTATCAGTATGAAAATATACAGATCTGTCTTGATATAGATAAACTGATATGGGTTAATTTTTACCTTAGTTGTGAACACGTTTTTCACCTTGCCGTATATGGCAAGTAGTAGTGCAGTTTTTTGCACTTAACACATTGTTCTCCCTACCTGCAAACATTTCGTTTCCATCTACTGGGAGGGTCGGAGAGTTGGTTTTTGACCATATCTGGTGGTGGGAAGGTCGATTCTATCACACAAATTTATGGTTTATGTACCCAGATAAACTTGTGGTATGAACAAATTTCAATCGACGATTCGGTTCAAATTAGAAGCCATTCTTCATTTTCACTTCACCAAACATCAGATAAGAAAGTTTTCTTTATATATCGAAGTTTTAACTTAAATTGCTGAGTTCGCCACCTCTCGATATATCACACGTATGAAGCTCTTGACTTATCCGCTAGCGGTTTCTTGGCTTCAGCTCTCCCCGGGTTGAAGTTTCTTTGATTTCATACAAGGATCATATATGATTTCATACCGTCCATACTTGATTGCTTAGTACGATCCTTGTATGAAACCAAAGAAATCATATATGCTCCTTGTATGGTTACCAAGAAATCATATATGATCCTAGTACGAATACCAAGAATCACACATATTTTTTTTGAAAAACTTTAACCATTTATGTTTTTTGTTTTTATTCGGTAGGGCATCACATATATGATACCCCGGCATCACATTGTGATCCACCAAAAGACCCTAATGTACAGTATCAATTGCAAGTTGGACCCAAAATAAAAGAGTAAGTCCGAACAATTAACAAAGTTTTTGACATACTCTGAAGCCAGTTTATTCATATAAATGCTCATTTATAAAAAAAAATTAGTCAAGAAAAAATGCATATCACGTCATATTCGTTTTCTGAATACGCTCAAACCACAAAGTTACTATTTTAGCGCACACAAAGAATCAAATGTGGATTGCAAATGCGATATAATAATTTAATAAGTCCTCTGACTACATTATACGAGAGTTCGTGGCACCAGTCAATGTATTATGTGTCATATATGACCTTGTATGAAGTCCAAGAAACTTCAATGGAAAATCGAGAATTATACAGTTTTCAGTCTTTGAATTTTTTTGTATGATCCCTGTATGATTTCTAGGAAATCATATATGGTCCTTGTATGACTACCAAGAATTCATACAAATCATATATGACCTAGTATGATTACTAAGAATCATATATGACCTAGTACGAAATCAAAGAAAGTTGTATGATCGTTGACCCGGGTCACGTGAGTGAATCGGACCACGTCTGCTTCCACGCATTTAGGCGCATCACTGAGGATGGAAGAAATCTCTGCGGAAATGGGAAAATTGTACAACTTATCAGGTTGAACATCGTGGGCCCAGGTTGTATCATCTATAAAAAAAATTGGCATCAATTTTAAGTTAACTTTTTCTTTAAAAAAGTCCTTCAATTCCTTCTCTGCATTAAAGATCTCTCACAAACTAAAATTGACACCATTTCATTGTCGACTTTTTTTCACAAAAATCTCTCATCTCTGAATTAAGCATAAATTGTGTGAAATCAGAAAAAAATTGGCAGAGACTTTTAGGAAGTTGATTTTTTCCACAAAAATCCCTCAACTGTAAACTTTGCAGATGTCTTTCCTCACAAAACAAAGTTGGCACTTTTTTAAAGAAGTTGATTTTTTTTAAAATCCAGCAACTGTTAACTTTGCATAATATTTTAACTAATTTTTTATTGAGCATATATTTGTAAACAGTGTTACCTTTCATTAGGCAATTTATCGACTATCAATACACGTAAAGGATATTGCTGTTTACAAAAAAGTTACATAGTTAAGAATTTGCTCCAAGCTGGCTAGTCTCATCGCTTTAATCTTGGTAGCCAATCTGTCGCCTTTTATCCCCGCAGCATTCAAATTGAACCACAGATGTTGCAACACGTGATTCTGGGACGTTGTTCGTGGTTCGATGGAGAGTTTTTCCCACGGACGCAAAATGGTGAAATGAAGGTACAGTTCCATAGTGGCTCATTGCGCTAGATGTTCCTCGAGATATAGCGTAGATGCGTCATCCGAAATAAGAAAAGATGAGACGAGAAAATGTGCCGACTTCAACCAAATACAATTAAAACAATTTCAAAAAAATTTGCTCATCAAATACATGGACAGTAATTACACAAAGCGTGATTTTAAATTACGCTAAATGTGGATTTTAATTACAAAGCGCTTCGAATCTAATTTCTTTAAATCTTGAAAAGTACTCACGATGAGAGCGTGACATCTAATCGCAACTTTCCAACTTTCCGTAAATGTTTTTTCTACTTTCTTGTGAACTCTCTTTACGTTTTCTCGCCTATATGTCTCAAAATCCAAGGAAAAATTTAAGGTAAGCACTGATGACAAGTGGCAATTGAGAATGCATGTATAAAGGTTGTTTGCGAATTCCACTTCCAAATGAAAGCAAACTTGCTCGCAAACATTAGCGTCATATATATGTATGTAATGTTTATCCCAGGATTATTCTAAACACCTTTTGAGTGGCCTGTCGTGATTAAACAGCAAAAATTTTTACACGAGATGTTTTTCCACAAAAATTATTACTATGGTTATTGTGGTTATACAATTTTAGAGCAACGTAGGGAAAAAATAGTATTTTCCAAATGTTGCCTTTAGTGCATTGGATAATGCCTTTTTGAACATTTTGCCGCTCATGTAATAGAATACGTAGTTTATAGAGCTGTTGATCACGAGGACAAATGGGCTTAAGTTTTCCAAAAACAACCAAATCCGGATTTTGATCACTTTCAGACAGTGAGATGAGCAAAGCAGCAACCCAACACTAAACGGCAGTTAGGCAAAGGATTAGAAATGACAACGTTAGAACCATCAACATCACAACATTGTTCCGTTCTGCCTCGCTCCGGTTTAAAAATTTTTCAAGCTCATGTTTCGACGTATCGCTACGACTAATTTCATTCGTATTGCGTCTTCGGTTCAAAAATAAAAGTGCAAATACAATGTTGGCGAAATCCAGAGTGAAGAAGTTCAAACAGCAATATAGTAGGAGTGATGCAATTGTACTGTATAATGCCAGAAAAACTGGGTAATCTTTTCCAGATAGAATACAAGTTCTGGAGTTGTCTAGTTCCAAGAAATACACACCCGGACCCGCAAATGCAAAACAGAAAACTGGCCTTGCAATCGCTGCGCGGCTGTAAGAAAACGCAAGTGTTCTAAAATATTCCGTAACAGTTTTTTAGCGATCGAAAATCAGAATATATCAAAAATAAGCTACGCAATTGTCATAAATACCGGCTAAAATTAAGGAAAGACCGCAAAAATGCTCTTTCGGAAAACTTTCTTAGAAAAAACGGAGGTAGAACTAGCCCATATCTGCGACAGAAAATTTATGTTAGCAGTTTTTAAGTCAGTACCGCCAATCGAACTGCACAAAATGGGCCAAATAGGCGTTTGGATGCAATTTTTTAATGAAAAAAATGAAAGCAGGCTGAATTTTCTCAAATTTACCTGACAATTTGGCCAAAAACAGTTGTTTTAAACAATTCAGTTACTTTGTTCTATCTTAAAACTTAAAATCAATCAGAATTTTCTTAACGATTTTATCATAATTTAGCAAATATTGATCAAAATTTTAGCAAAAATTACGATTGATGTGAACAAAACAACGGAAGTTATGCTACATTACAGTGCAGAGGTATACCCAAATTTTCAAGGGCAGATATGCCCGATGTGTGTATCTCGTGTTCGTTTTTACTATGTTAATACATTGAAAGTGGTACAATATTGCGGAAAATAGCTTCTTTAGCAGAAACCGGCAAAATGGAAGGGAATATCGTATCCCGTGTTCGCAAAAGTGTCCTAATTTTAGCCGCGAAATATAAGTACAAGCTCAATAACCTATTTTTCGCGCGAGTTGTATCACGCATCCGCTCAATTTACGTATCGATTTTTTGCACGCAATATAGCTCGATTTCGCATATAATCCGCAATTAAGCCTAAATTAATTACTACTTATTTAATTAAGCCTTACTTATTACTACTAGTAGTACTTTATTACTACTTTATTACTACTTGTAGTACTTTGTTACTACTTATTACTACTTATTAGTACTATTTATTCCTTCTTATTAAAATTGGCCAGTCCCACATTGATATACAAAGCCTTTGATACGCGAGGAATTTTTCGGGAAAAAAAATCAGTTTTTGTGGTTGCATGTATTTGAAGTACTTTAAAGCTTTGAAAGCTTCAATTAAATCTTTATAAAAATGCTTATTGCATGCTCAAAATGCGCGTGAATAATTGAGACCTAAATTGAGCGGAAACGCACTACAAGATTTGTTACCTACTTTCGCACCGAATTTTCTTTTATTTCGCAGAATTGGCGGAACCTCTTTTGCGAAAAGTACGATACAAAGGATGTCATCTAATTTCGTTCATTGTATGTAACTAATTTTCGAGCCAATTTTACTAGGGCGG
Organism: Convolutriloba macropyga; assembly: GCF_964194025.1. Classification (NCBI taxonomy): domain Eukaryota; kingdom Metazoa; phylum Xenacoelomorpha; order Acoela; family Convolutidae; genus Convolutriloba; species Convolutriloba macropyga. The sequence continues at coordinate 25,324,750 of NC_134474.1, forward strand.
AAATTTTGAGGTATACCTCTGCATCGTAATGTAACATTTACAAAAATTTGAGTCCCCGTCACTCCTCCGAAAAACAAATTTCAAATACTGTTGAACAAAAGTGCAGATTATGATTGTATAACCGATATTTGTCAAGTGCTTAAGCAAATTCTAATCAAAGTTTCCTACTTTCCAGGTATTTCCTGCACCTAAATCTCCTAATTCCCTACAAAAAAATGACATGAATTTTCTACTTTCTAGTAATATTTATACATATAAACTCCAGAGTAATTGTCTGTCCTTCATAATGCTTAAGAACCTGGTCCTTTTTATTTGAATTAATTTTCTGGACTCAACTGCATGTCAAGATCAGTACTGGCCCCGTCTAAATGCAAGTCTACACGCACATATCTGTACTGACGTTTTTTCGGCTATTGTTGAATTTTTCTTTGGTTGTTTTTGACTTTTTTAGACTTGCCAAGTCATGGCCAAGACTTGCATTTAGACTGACAAGTGTAAAAAGTGACATGATCATAGTTTTGATACAGTACTGATATTAAGCTTGCAATTAGACGCGCACAGTACTGATATTGACTTGGCGTTCAGTCCGGGTTGAGTCATTTGGTGCTAGAAACACCTGAAAATATAGTCCAAAAGATAAATAATGAGAAATTGATTAACGCTGTATCATTTGTGGTTGGCGTGTTGGTTAATCATCTGGTGTCCAATTTCTAAAAGCATCTTGCTCTCATGAAAATATTCAACAAATGAAAAGATTTCCTTACTCGCAAATCTTCCTTCGACCAATACTAAAGCCAAATGATCAGATTAAAAACAAAAATTATCGCAAACCAAGTGTGATACCTTTGATTATACCAGCAAAATGAAAGTTGACCAGTATAATTTCATATTTTTATAGCATATGTAAATAAATCAATGGTTGATATTTTTGAGCTGTTGCACGACTTAGATATAGTTGGCTTACTATTTTGATTACGAAACAACCAGCAGAAAATAGGACATAAACAAAGCATTAACTTTTTATGATAGGCATCCAGTGTTTAGACAAAAGTTGCTCTCTGTAACACGTTGCCAACTGTAACGGCTGCTCTCCTATCAAAGTCAAGGAAAACTTTACACCGCCCAGTTCGTTTCAGCGGTTTCAAATCTGTCCGGATATTGTATTTTTGCAGTTAACTTTTGTGAACTGTATTATCCGCTATACTTTAGAATGCCGTTGCATTACTTGATACTCAATAATTTCAAATAACTAATTGTTTAGCTTTGCTGAATAACAAATAACTTTGCTTCAATTAAGCAAAAGTCCAAAATTCCAAATAAGCAAATTAGTTCAAATTAGAGGTTTTTCAGTGATATCTCCTTAACCACAAAAGCTAGTGAGATAAAATTTCACAGGGTTAAGAACGTTAGGTAGGCCTACTATCTGATGTAAATTTAAACAACGCTGGGTAAACTGCGTTGGTGGGGCTACCTTTTATATTTTATACCCAATCTTAATACATGGGCAAAAATTTCAATGTTGAATAACTCGGTAAGTAATGATTCAAAATTGAGCAAACTTGGCAGTGCACAACACTGTCACACAAGTAATCAAACGAAAAAGAAATGAACGGAATCGGTAGAATTGTCTTTGAGAAATAACACAACAAGTTTCACCTCAGATTTGAATATTCTGAGTTAATTTAATGATCACTTCTTGTTTCTCAATTGGCCTCAATAACACCAATGTTGAACTAGAGTAGGCTTCGTTAGAGCCAGTAAGAGCAACTGACTATGTGCTTTGCACAAAGTTTCTCTTACTTAGGAACTTCGTTCCTCAGAAAGAAAGTTTTGAGAATATCAAAGTTAATTCTCTTTTCACAAGTCAAAGTAAAGTTGAAACTGTACAATCACTAATATGATCTACAGAAACAAGACACGATAACAAGTAATTTACCGCTCAAGAAAGTGTGCTTCAATACGCACTGTATGTCAGTTTAATAAGACAAATTTATGAGTTTCAACTGATTTTTGGTAGTTTTTCAAGCTCTATTTATACTGCAGTACATGTCAAAATTGCATCTCTGATTGGTGGTAGATTACTGTGACGTAAGATTCTCTGAATGCACTGAAGTTGGGGTTCGGGATACCTTATACGGTGCCCCGCTCTCTCTGAATTAGTATAAAAATCGCAAAATTCATCGAATCTGGCTTACCAAGTTGGGTATCTCTTGCTCCGTTTGAGCTAAATTTGTGCGATTGTGAACACTTGAATACGTGGCAATAATTGCGTAATTAAAGTTTGAGTTTCTGTTTCACTTCATATATGACGATTACGTACTAATAATAGTTGCTAATTATAAATGTTGAACAAAATGAACAAATCTGTTTGGCTTCGATAGAATGTAGCATTAAATTTCGCTTGTCACACTATTCTAGCTTTAAGGCTTGAAATGACCTTGAAGCGCTATTCAATTTGATTTCTGAGTTGTTAAGCTCAGCCGCAATACCAACAAAATATAACCTAGAACATATCACGACCTGACAAAAAAGAACCAAGAGGGATAAAAAGGACAAAAAATTACTGCAGGCTTTTATCTTCTTCAAGTTACCTGCGTCTGATTTATAATGGATCAAAAGGTGTCTAGATGCACCTAGTTCGCAGCTTACAAATCAGATTCAGCATCTGTTTTCTGTTTTGGATAAGATGGGGGGGGGAGGCTTATCAGTCGCAGATAATACTTAATCATGTGAATTTTCTTAAATTGCAAGCAAAAATTAAAATGATGAAGTTTATCGCAAAACAGCGACAGGAAAACAGCTCCAAATAAAATGGCGCATCGTCCAAGAATTTAACAGAGTCTATGATGCTAATAGCACCCCCAACAAAAACAGTTAACCGGAATTTATTGTAGAGTTTAGGTTTTATACTTAATGAAAATCCGAACTGCTGGATTCATAAACACAGAAATTTTATTAAAGGAATCTGAATTCGATGCAAGAACATGTCTTCTGACATTCATATATCTGACTTTACGCTTATTTTAATCGAAACAAAGCGGCTCGGTAATGTGCGTTTTCAAATAAGGTTCTGACTCCGCTAATCTAAAATTTTTGCTTATTTGTCTACCAAATGAGGAAGAGATTAAAAAGTAACATATCGTTCAACAAACTACTAAATGTATAAAACAATCTACCTTAGAGGGCCAATGAAACCTGTCAAAAATATGACTACCAGAAAAAGTGGTGAGAAATATCAAACAACAACAAATATTAATTACGACCAAAATCCGTTGTAACCTTTTTTAAAACCATTAATAACCAAATCAAAACGGCATCGGATAAAACTTATACTAAAAAATATTAACCTGTACTTCATTAGAAAAAGAAATCTGGGACTTTTCCTCAATGCGACTTTCTTCAATCTACTAAGGGCATCAACAATTTTTGATTGCGTTTTTTTTCAAATGACCCATTGCGGTAATGTGAAAAGAAAACAAAAACCTACAAAAATGATGGAATATGCAAAAATCAATAATATTTCATGAAAACTCGCTGTACCAGGAACAAAGACCGTTTGAGGAGAACAAAGTCGTTATAAAGAGCAAATTTTAGTTAAATAGATAAAGGATGCGACTTGTTTATGGAGATATAAAGCTACAAGTTAACAGATATAAAATTGGCAAAGCTCAGAAGTCCATTGTAATTCCTAAAAACAAATTTTCTCGAAATTCATGGCCAATATAATTTTTTGAATTAAAGAGCAGAAGCTTATTTTCCTACTTTTTCCAAGACTATTTGCACCTGTTATTAGTAAGACTAGATCATAAGACTATAAAATAACTTTAAATACAAGCAGAACTAAAAAAAACTTCGTAAACATTCTTACAAAACTGCTGTGTTGAAGCCATTAAACTTATTAAATTTTAACTTCGAGGAAAATAAAAATATTCACTTTCGTCCCCTTTAAAATCAAAAATTTTCTTTGTAAAACCACAATCTCAAAATGACCACAAAAGAACAACAAAATTTGAAAAATATCTAAAACTCACAGAAGTGCTCTAAAACAAACTGCATAAGCCCTGAAGACATCTCTCAAAACTTTTAACTGACAAAAATTATCCTTTGCTTCAACAGAAAAACTAACTAGAACTCTCAGCGGTTCACAAAATTGATAAAAAAGTGTAAAATGAGAAAAAAAGACGAAAACCAGAACAAAAAGAAATAAGTTGAAGATTACTTTTAATTTTTTGAGAAAAAAATAAGTTGAAAGAAAAAAAAACCCATAGCTATATACCAATATTAGTTATAAAGTTCGTTTATATGTCTATAGATGGCCATTGAGACAATGTTGCCTTATTTTTAGATACGTGAGAGCTGCGATTACTGGAGCCATGAATTGAACAATTTGTCAGTAATTAACATAAAAAAACAAAAAAGTAAAATATTAAAAAAAAAAAAAATGGCATGATCAAAATAAAAGTTATAAATTTTCTGACCGTTAGAACACTTGAAGATGTCAATCTTCTGACTAATTATGTTGCGCGTCCAACAACTCATCCCAATCTTCCAAATAATTCCAAATTAGACCTATATAAAACAATTAATCTTTTTGTATAATTATCTGCAAAAAACTGCAAAAACTTTTTTCTAGAAGACTTTAATAGAGCACTGAAACTTGCTCTATTTTGAAGTTTTTGAGGAGATTTTTTCATTGGTTTTGAGGTCTCTTTTTTGGCAATTTTAGACAAAGTGGACCAAAATACCACATTTTGAGCAATTTTTGATGAAATAAATAAGAATATGGAAAGGTTATCAAAATTGTTAGCTGAAAAACTCTTACCAAACTCGTACCAAACAATTTATCAACGCTCTTCTATCTCTAACGATAACTATAACACTCTACTGTTAAAAATTTTTGATTTCCATTAGCAAAATTGATCCAAATTTCAGCAAAAGTTACAGAAAATGTGACTAAAAACTGTGGAATGTTCCCAAAAATTTAAACTTCGATCACTCCCTGTAGAAAACGAAATGCCGAAAAATCTTTTTTGTTCCATAATCATGGATGTACGTGCTTTTCAATGATAGCACTCATAACTATGTACGATGAATATATCGATCGGCCAAAATTGACTGAACAAAAAACCCATTTCAGTATATAGTTCCTCCCTCCCCACTAAAGTGGGGGTCGGAACAAAAATAAAACAATAACCGCACCGAAACTGAAAAAACTAAGTTTTTCAATAACTGAAATTAGCAAAATTTGGATTTCCATTTATACTCGCAAAGCTTCACTCGCTAAACTCAGTGATAAAAATGCACATGAAAAAGGCGCTCATATTTTCTTGCCCAGACTTAATTGCCCTACTTTTTTGTTCGCCCTTAGCTGAACTTAACTCTTGATTTATATTTCGCATTTAAGGTTAACTTATATACGATGTTAGAATATAGTTCTAATGTGAGGCAATTTTTCTTCGTCGTATGATTCTAATTACGGAAAAATCAGTCCGTATACCAATTTGACTCAGTATCTATCAATTTTCTAGCTAATTCGTTCTGTCGTAATCTTGTAAACAGTACACTACAAAAGTCCAAAAAGTAGTAAAAAATAATATGTGCAACAATGAAGTTGGAAGTATCAATGTTATATGGATTATCATTTTGTTTCTATTAATTACAGAATTTGCCTATGGCTTCTTTTTCACTACCTGCGGACAATTCTTTGCCTTCTGTACAAAAGATAAGCACTGCTGTAAAACTATGTGGCCTAGCGACTTCATGTGCAAATGTAAAGAGGAATTGCGACGCTGTATTTGTCCTAAAGACTAACGAAAGAATGTTGAAATGAAAAGAATTGAAGAAATGCGAAAATTGAGAACTAAAAGCGAAAATTATTCATTAAAGCCCCCAACCAACCCAATCCGAATCTACGCGATATTCAATTTATCATTTTAACTGGTGTGTTACATTGTAGAGTTACTGATTGTTTTTTCTTTAAAATCATCGTGGAAAAGCCTCCACCGCTCAAGATAAGAATTTCGAGGACACCACGAGTAACATTGATGTCAAAATTTTGGAGTTATTGGTATGTTGTTTTGTCATAAGAGATGAGAAAAGAACAGAATTGTTTCAGCAAAACATCTGTAGGGCAAAGTTTTCCGATTACAATTTAGTTGTTATTTTTGTTATGCGAAATAGTCAGAACCATTGCTGAAAAAACAAAGTAAGTGGAGTTTTTTACAGAGATTGTATGAATATTCTGCCTATGAAATTACCTTCCTTGCAATGTGCCTATGATTTAGAGACGGAAAATTGCTGTCGCACAAATGTCAGGATATAGAAAGAAGAGTTTGCCCGTACCCAACTCCAAGTGCGTTTCGATACTGGGCCAGTATAATTGCAATTCCTCATCCTTACTGAATCATAGACTGAATCATGTCACTTTTTTGACTTGTCAGACTTGCGTTCATTCTGATTTTACAATGATTACACTTTTGTCAAGAGCAAAAACAAAGTTACGTGCGGGGATCGCACCCACGATCTACCTCTCGCTAGACGTTCGTTCTTCTTCCTGCGCCACCGTGACTGTGGCAGTACTGGCTTTTGCGCCGTCAATATACGCTTGAAAGAAGCAAATTTCAAGCGAGAAAGCGAGCCAAATTTATTACATGGGATACTTGCATTTACAATTGCCGAGTACTGATTTACACTTGAAGTTCGGTACGGGTGCTCAAATTAAATTATTTTGTCCCAAACTCTATGAAACTGGGGTTAGGAAGATTAAGCGATCAAGCATGGCTCTCTTGGTCAGTTTTTGCAGATCTATTTTTTTCAGGAGACATTAAGGACTCGCTACTACAACAGAGCAACAGAATTCTTCATATTATTAGTTCTTCATAAAAGGCCCAAGTTACTCGATATTTTCATTTTCATCTTTTTTTCACGCAGTCAGACTAGCAAAATCTGTTGGTGTCTTGCGGCCAATTTTTCTTGGCAACCCTCTGCTATAGATTAAAGTTTTGAGAAAAATTGAAAATTACAAAAGTTAAATGATTACAAAAACCAAAGATACGTATATTGCTCGAAAATAGTTGGCAAATCAGTAAAAAAAAGGGTTGTTTTAAACAGAAATCACTAAATAAATCCACTTATGCCGCATATGAGAGCCGACGACATCTACCAATAATAAAAATACGAGATAAGACAAACAACAAGAACTTTTTAAACTGTCAAAGATATTATCTAACTTTTTAAAAAAAACTAACATTAATAAAGTCAAAATTGCGTACCACAAATCTAAACTAAACAAATTAGGCTGTATCTCACTTCAAAGAAGATGCGAACTGTTGCCACTTGGGCTCGATATAAAATCGACATAAACAAGAACAAATAGAAGCGAAATCGCCGCAATCATCAGTATTCAATTTGAAAAAGAAATGATTGAGTCTTATATAAGTTTTTAGGAAGCCAACTCGATCGGTCAACAGAGAAACGTGGAATTAAATTAAGCATTTGAGAGCCAATGGGACCTACCATTATTAGGAATAGGAGAGAGTACACGCAAAAGATTCTTTGACAAATACCTGATCTTGTACGCCCCCCAGTATTTTTTTGACCCCCAGTTACAAATTATATGCTGTTATATAGCACGTTACTATTTAAAAAAATAGAACGTGCGCCTGGGGGTCATAAAAATTTATAATCATTAAGCTGGGGGCTGAAACAGAATAGATCCCAAAAACATTTGTTAATTGAGTCCAAAATTCAATGTCTACTTTATGCAAACAGTATTTATCTCTTCAGAAAAACTCAATCAAAATCTAAGAAACTGCAAGTGAAGTATCAGCTAAAAATGAAAGTAACATAAGAGAAACTAACTGGTATTTCCAAAAAAGAAATGGGACTTGGCGCAATGAGACTAGACAGCAAGTCTACAAAAAAGAACCAAGAGGGCGAAAATGAAAAATAGACTCTTTTTTCAAAGTATTGGTTTTAAAGAAGCAAAATCTTTAGCTTAAAACTGAAACTGACAGATAAGTAATTTATACCTAAACTGAGAACCATTGAGACCTGTCAATAACCAGGATAAGTTGTAGGTCATAAGAAAGAAGGAAAAATAGACGCAAAAATAAATTTTTCAATTAAAATGTAGGCAAAAACGGTATCCAAGCCGCTGAAAAATTGAACCTTTTACGAAAAAAATATTAGTAGGATTACGTTCTATTGACATTTTTGATCTATTCTGTCCCCCCTCCAGCTTAGTGGGCTTATATCTTTTACGCCCCCCCAGGCGCAAGTGCTATCTTTTTGCACAGACACCATATAAATCACTGGGGCGGGGGCAAAACAGAACATATACAGTTTTTTTTCAATACGAATGAGAACCATCATTATTGTGGTAAATGCAATGAGAAAAAAACCTAGAAAATATACAGAAAGCCAGGTTTTTTCTGTAAACACATTTTCATTAGGTTTAATTTCCAACTAATTACTAACTGTCAATAATTGATCGATTGGAGGTTGTTCTGTTATGTATATAACATAGAGAAAAATTGCTTACATAGATTTTAAATAATACATCAACTCAATGTGATCAGAGAGATTTTTAATTGTCAAAAACAACGATGAGACCAAAACTGCCCGTGATATTGCTGCCGTTTCATTACAAACAAATAATTGTTTCTATGTACATATATAGACAAATTGACAACAAAAATTTCAATATATATAAAAAAATAAATGAGGAAGTTTTAGATATCGATCGTCTAACGCAAAAAAAAACGCAGCAAAACTTTAATTCTAAGAAACATCTCATATGAAAAGGAATAAAAACTATCTCTTTTTTGATGTTACTCAAAACTGGGTCAGCTAATTTTGCGTCTCTGCCTCCGGTTAATTTAAGCGAAGAGAAGCAAATTTCTCTTTTTCTTGAAAAAGACTAAAAATTGAAACTTTGGAAAAAATTTCAGATAGAAATGAACGATCAAACGGTTCAGCAGTCCTCCTCTACTTTTACATGCAAATCAATAACAGTATTTTTGACAGATTTAGTTTAGCAAATTTGACAAAAATTGAGCAAATTTTACAAAAGTTGTGATTAACAACAACGGATACCATCGGAATATTCACAAAATTTTAAATCTCTATAGGTTCTGGCGAAAACAAAAGTAAAAAATCTTATATATTTTTTTCTGCGCTGAAAGGGCTTTCTAGTTATACAACTAACAACACTCTACGATGAGTACATTGATACACCAAAATTGACTGAATAAAAACCCAGTTCAGCATATAGTTCTTCCCACACTATTGTGCCTCGAAACGTCTCGGTGAAAGTTTTTAAACTTAGAATATTTCGAAGGGCTAAGAAAGTAGCGTAACTGAATTCTAAGGAAAGTTTGGAAAAACTGTTTCATTTTTTGGGTATTCAAAGAGAAAGACACTTCTTAAAGTTTTAATTTTCAATCATTCTATTCTTTTTGTGCTTGAAACACTCTGCAATTATTTTGCAAACTATCTGAAGCAGTTTACTGAAAGCGAAGTTGAGATGCTGAAATAAAATTGTAACAATTTTACTTGTTTTTTTTTACTTCGCTCTTTGTTCACGACAATCGATTTTACAATAATAAACACATGGTAAATAAGAATCACAATCAACAGTATATTCAAATGGAAACAGATTTTGCGTAGCATTTTGCATTGAAAAAAAAATTCCAAATGAAGTTTACAGAAAGTTGACGTTGATTTTTTTTATCTTTATTTTTCCTGAAATCTTCTCTATAGAAAATGAAAATCTTTCAATAGGTGGTTCGAAAGAGTTCCCTACTATTAAACTCTTCCTATAACTTGAAACCAGAGTACAAATGGAACCATTGTTTGCTCTCCTGTGATCATAACAGCTTCTTGTCTTTATTCTACATAGAGCCTGTGTAGAATGAATCCGCTCAGTGTGGTGTGCTAAAAATTGGCGGAAATAAAGTTCAAGTTTAACAATGTCGTTGCTGAAGGAAAGTTAAAACTTGCTTTTCTGGCAAACAATTTAAAAGCTTTTGGCCCGATGAGAGCAATCTATAGCAAAATTACTCAACAAAGATTTATCTTTTCACAAATGCTGGTATTTCGGAAGTTTGAGAATGTGAAATCGACTGAAAAACAATGTACATTAACCAACGCATCCTGCATGTTTACTAAAAAAAATACGACTATCAAACCAATGTTGGAAATATCTGCAATCCATCTAGCTGGATTTGGACCTTGTTTTTTCATTCTAAATAAGGTCTTCTAAACTGAATGACTTCACTTCCTTGATTTTTGTTCATAGCTCACATCTGTAATATTCAGAAGTCAAAATGTTCGATCAAGACCATCTTAAGCTCTGTAATTATTTGGTGAAGGTCATTCTCTTGTTAGTGATTCTGGAAATGACTTATGGCTACTATTTCAAAACTTGTGGACAATTCTTCGCCTTCTGTTTAAGTGACAAGCACTGTTGTGGAACTATGTGGCCCAGTGACCTCACGTGCAAGTGCAATGTGACAATACGACGCTGCGTTTGTCCGAAAGAGTTCTAAAAACTGTTCCTCAAAGCACAAATAAATTTAAATCATATCAATTGGAAGTGTCTAGAATGAAGTTAAACTCATTTTTGACTCAATCTTTTGTTTAGACGATTGATGAACTATAGCCGAGCGATGGTTGAAGTTAGATGTGATATGTCACTGTGCAACAATAAGTTGATAGAATTTTGTTGACAGTTTCAAAATGACGATCTTCAAAATCCCTCACAATGTTGCCTAAACTGCTCTTATCAACTTTAATAGAAAACAAATTTTTGTCTGCATTATTTCAATTTACAGAAATCTGGAATCTTTTAATATTAATGAAAGAATCTGGAAGATAACTTCAAACGATTGTGTTTTTGTACATAAAATCCCAGAGGGAAAATTGAAGATATAGTCTCTGGCGAAAACAAAAGTAAAAAATCTTTTATATTTTTTCTGCGCTGAAAGGGTTTTTTATCTATACAACTAACAACACTCTACGATGAGTACATTGATACACCAAAATTGACTGAATAAAAATCCCAGTTCAGCATATAGTTCTTCGCACACTATTGTGCCTCGAAACGTCTCGGTGAAAGTTTTTAAATTTTGAATATTTCGAAGGGCTAAGAAAGTAGCGTAACTGAAATCTAATAAAAGTTTGGAAAAACTGTTTCATTTTTTGGGTATTCAAAGAGAAAAACACTTTTTAAAATTTTAATTTTCAATCATTCTATTCTTTTTGTGCTTGAAATACTCTGCAACTATTTTGCAAACTATCTGAAGCAGTTTACTGAAAGCGAAGTTGAGATGCTGAAATAAAATTGTAACAATTTTACTTGTTTTTTTTTACTTCGCTCTTTGTTCACGACAATCGATTTTACAATAATAAACACATGGTAAATAAGAATCACAATCAACAGTATATTCAAATGGAAACAGATTTTGCGTAGCATTTTACATTGAAAAAAAATTTCCAAATGAAGTTTACAGAAAATTGACTTTGACTTTTTTATCTTTATTTTTCCTGAAATCTTCTCTATAGAAAATGAAAGTCTTTCAATAGATGGTCCGAAAGAGTTCCCTACTATTAAACTCTTCCTATAACTTGAAACCAGAGTACAAATAGAACCATTTTTTGCTCTCCTCTGATCATTAAAGCTTCTTGTCTTTTTTCTACATAGAGCCTGTGTAGAATGAATCCGCTCAGTGTGGTGTGCTAAAAATTGGCGGAAATAAAGTTCAAGTTTAACAATGTCGTTGCTGAAGGAAAGTTAAAACTTGCTTTTCTGGCAAACAATTTAAAAGCTTTTGGCCCGATGAGCGCAATCTATAGCAAAATTAGTCAACAAAGATTTATCTTTTCACAAATGCTGGTATTTCGGAAGTTTGAGAATGTGAAGTCGACTGAAAAACAATGTACATTAACCAACGCATCCTGCATGTTTACTAAAAAAAATACGACTATCAAACCAATGTTGGAAATATCTGCAATCCATCTAGCTGGATTTGGACCTTGTTTTTTCATTCTAAATAACGTCTTCTAAACTGAATGACTTCACTTCCTTGATTTTTGTTCATAGCTCACATCTGTAATATTCAGAAGTCAAAATGTTCGATCAAGACCATCTTAAGCTCTGTAATTATTTGGTGAAGGTCATTCTCTTGTTAGTGATTCTGGAAATGACTTATGGCTACTATTTCAAAACTTGTGGACAATTCTTCGCCTTCTGTTTAAGTGACAAGCACTGTTGTGGAACTATGTGGCCCAGTGACCTCACGTGCAAGTGCAATGTGACAATACGACGCTGCGTTTGTCCGAAAGAGTTCTAAAAACTGTTCCTCAAAGCACAAATAATTTTAAATCATATCAATTGGAAGTGTCTAGAATGAAGTTAAATTCATTTTTGACTCAATCTTTTGTTTAGACGATTGATGAACTATAGCCGAGCGATGGTTGAAGTTAGATGTGATATGTCACTGTGCAACAATAAGTTGATAGAATTTTGTTGACAGTTTCAAAATGACGATCTTCAAAATCCCCCACAATGTTGCCTAAACTGCTCTTATCAACTTTAATAGAAAACAAATTTTTGTCTGCATTATTTCAATTTACAGAAATCTGGAATCTTTTAATATTAATGAAAGAATCTGGAACATAACTTCAAACGATTGTGTTTTTGTACATAAAATCCCCGAAGGAAAATTGAAGATATAGAAAAAATCTTTTGTTCTACTTTTCTAAATTCGAATGAACTTTTTTCTCTTTTATTCTTTTCTTAAATCAGCCTTCATCTACTGGAGCAACAAACAGGTGCTTCTTTTTGGTTCAACTAGAAGCAGTTGAATTGTATCGGGGTACTGCCCTTTTTACGAAGAGAATTATCCGTGCAGAATAAGCATTTGATCTGTTTTTCATGGTGGCCGCCGTATTGACCGACAGGGCGTTTAGCCGACAACCAAAAAATGTGAGAAATTTAGCCGACAATATAAGTAAAATGAGCGATAAAACTAATTCTGAAACTGTGATTGGCCAATTTAAATCACTATTTCGTAAGCGGATAAATATACCGTCAACTAGCGTAACGAAGGTCTATCTGTGGTTGCAACCTCCCCCCCCCTCCCACCGTCAGGGGGGTTGCGGTCACGGAGAGGTCAAGTGGATCGCCACCCGACAGGACACCAAAGATAATGGTCCGCCGAACTACTGATTTATAAACCAATAAGACTTTCACTTTCTTGACCAATTATGATAAAACTGTCGGCTAAACTTTCCATTTTATCCTTGTCGGCTAAACGCCCTGTCGGCCAGTTTTCATGGCACCGCTTTTCATCGATAAGTTGACAGGATTATATTTGAAACGGCGCTAGTGAAAATGGCAGACGTACCAAAATATAGAAATTTTACTGCTGGCCAATCACAATTGAGGAAATAGAAATATAGTTTTCTGATTGGCTGATTGCTCAACAAATTCTGCATGTATCAAAATAGGATATGCGTGTTAATGTAAAAGTGCTCAGAAATCACGATAAGTCGAAACAGAAAAATTATACTTTTTTTGGGGAGAAACTGGTCTCATGTTCGGTTTTGATAGATTCATAAAAAGTCCCAGGGGCCGCTGAGGCATGACCATGGCCCGCGAGGCATTGCCAGATGCGGTAAAAACTATAATCTAGCATTAGGCTATGTCCAATTTAGGCTAATTGACCGCATAAAAGTACAGTGTTTTAAATTTCTCAACCAATCACATTCGGTGAAATTTCTACATTTTGGTACCTCAATTTTTGAAGACGTCACCATTTGAAACAGAAAATGTTGCACGTAACAAAAGCAATATTTAGGTCGGAAAAGTAGATTATTAGAAAAAAAGTAATCGCTCAAATTGAAATTTTGCAAAATAACTTGCCTATTTTTGAGGAATATTTTCAGTAACGACCCAATTTCCGTTTGATCTGAATTTCATATGATTCAACTCTAATAAGATAAAATTTGAAGGCTTTAATTTGTAGTTAAATCGCAGAACTAATTCTGGAAAAAAGTTCAGACAGGGTTTTGTCAGTTTTTTGTTGAGCAAATTGATGCGAAACGTGAACTGAGTTAAACAAAAAGTGTCGAACAAAAAAACTGTTGAATTCACAATGCAAATACTGGCAGCAAATGCAGGTTTTATTACAGTGAAAACATCAAATTGAACACACTTCACTTGTGACTCAACTTAGCGTTTCCTGCAGGAAAACTGACAAAATTTTATCTGTGGTTTATCTCCGCAAGTGCTCCTCACTTTGTTTTACAATTTAGAAGAGTTGTATTTTTATTCGTTCACTGTTGATGCTAATAAAATTCAGAACAACATGATATCAGTTTGGCGCTGTAAGTGCTGAGAGCAGGCAATTCACCACCTAGAATTCGATTTTAAAGGTTTAATTTAGTTAATGAGTGGAAATAATTTTGAACAGCAAATTTTTTTGAAGACAAGTGAGAAAGTTAGGTGTAGAAATTTGCACTCAATGGTCAAATATTTTTGGGTACGCGCCACCTTCTGAAAACAGTTTTTCTTCCCTTCAGCTCATTTCTTTGTGCCAAATTGGTGTCACTATTCGTCATAACAATTATTCGAGCTGTTTTGATTGTTCTTGTTAAAAAATGATTTTTCTGCATTATATTTGAACAAGTTGAAGTCCTATATTGGTTTTTAAATTTTTCTGTCGATTGTTCTCGCCGTATATTTTCGTATTCTGATAGGTTTGAGCCTGATCATTTCGATGATTTCAGTTTTTCTGGTGCATATCTTTTTTAGGTGGTAATTTTTGAAAAAGCTGCGACTGATTTTGAAATTTTTGCTTTTTTGCACTTCTTTTACATGTAGCTGCAGTGTTTTTAATACCTTTAATTTCATACATTTGTTAAATAAAATAACATTTTTAATTAAACTTGTCTCAAGTTTTTTGCTTAGAACGTAGCGGTATTATGTAGCGGTAAGCAGCGGGTCCTGGATTACTTACTACATGGTCCTTCAAGTGTAGCAAAATGTCTATTGGAACACATCTACAGTTTGCAATAAACGAATGCATATCAAAAAATGTTTTTTCCCGATGTACTTAAAAAGCATATGTAACTCCAATTTACAAAAAAGGTGATCCACTGGAAGCAGAAAACTACCGACCAATTTCAGTTACACCAGCTCTTGCAAAAATTTTTGAAAGACTTTTGCTCCAACAAATGCTAGAACATGTTGAAAAGTATGAAATAATCAATAAAAATCAGTTTGGGTTTCTGAAAAGAAAATCTTTGAATGATACAGTAATATCGTTGACAGAATCAGTGAACAGTTTGTTAGAAGAAAACGAAACCGTTGTTAGTATTTTCTTGGATTTGGCCAAATCTTTTAACTCAATATCTCACAAAATTTTTCTCGAAAAATTAGCAAAATATGGATTTAGTACGGAATCAATTGCAATGCTAGAATCGTTTTTATCTAACAGAAAACAATGCGTAAAGAACGGCATTGAATAATCGAACTGGGTGACAATCAATCACGGAGTACCTCAAGAAACAGTTCTCGGACCTTTAATTTTTATACTTTATATCAACGATTTCCCAGAAAAAATGAAAAAAAGAGAGGACGTTTTACAGTTTGCAGATGACACATGCATTATTTGTCATTCCAAATCCGATGAAAATCTCTTATGTGAAATTAACAGTGTATTTAAAAATACTGAGAGTTATATGAGGCAAAATATGCTAACTTTAAACAGAGATAAAACAGAAATTGTGATTTTTTTTCAAAAAATGGTGAATCAAAAATTGAAAAATTTCATTTTAATGGAATTTTCATAGAGCCAAAAACAAGTTGTCGTTATTTAGGTATAATGATTGATAACAATCTAAATATTGATATTCAGCTAAACAAAACGTTAACAAAAATGGCAAATGCTATTAGGTCAATTTACTTAGTAAGACATTTTCTACCATTAAAAGCAAGAATTGGGCTGTTTAAATCACTTGTTTTGTCCCATCTCAATTTCAGTGCCATTTTTTTTCAATCGTTGTCGGTTATGTCACTTCAGAGAGTTAATAGACAAATAAATTGGGGAATAAAGGTTTGCCACCTGCGCAAAAAGTTTGACAGCGCAAGAGCTCTATTATTGAAAGACAAAATTTTACCAGCAGAGCTTTTCATTAAAAACGTTTGTCTTCTTAAATTTTTTGACCTCCTCTCACAATACAAAGACAGCAGTCGAGAAACCAAAAACTCCTCATTCAAGATATTTGAAAAGTACGAACTGACCAATAACTCCAGAACTCTCCAGTACTTTCCAAAGAATAAGTGCCAATCCAAATGGAGTGACAGATCACTGATTAGAATTTTTTCTAGGAAGTGGAATAATTTGCCAATTGAAATCCGAAAAGAGAAAACTAAAAATAAATTTAAGGAAAAACTAAGCAGCGAAATGGTCAAACTGCATGAACGTGTTCCAATAGATAGACAAGTAAGAGGCTTTAGAAATTTGTCCTACTGAAGTATAAAGACCAAACTATTCATATATTTACGAGGCGATTTTGAAAATGTAAATATTTAACCAAACGTTTTTGTTGTGGTTATAACTTTAAATGTACATTTTTGAAGATTTAAAAAAATTGATATAGGTCAATATTATTGATTTGATTTTATTCTCATGCATATTTTTATTGTTTTCATCATCTGAATGCTGATTAAGATTCAGAGTGGATCTTCAAACAATAGTTGCATGAAGAGTAAATGTATATAATTGAGAAGGGAGATGTCTTCAAGTGTTTGTTCTTTGGTAAAAATTTGCAAGCTACTCTATGGGGCGACTTTCATTGGATGACTTTGCTGAAAATTGAGAGAAATTATTTTTGTAGATTGCGCAACTTGCGTATATTGCACAGCGTAAATTCGTTAGCTGTTTATTGCATAACAATTTTAGCGGAGGATTTTGTTCTTGTGTTACTTTTTTCATTTCAATTATAGTTTAATCGTTTCCTAGAAAAAGATAAAAGTTTGAGTAAAGATAAAGATTATGAAGATAATATTCAAATAAAACAAATCTCAATAAAACCAAAAACTTTTTGTTTGCAAAAGGTCATTTTTTGCGATGCATTTTACAAAACCATTGAAAGGCCATGATAAGTAGTAACGTATACACCATGGAAGATCGGGGGGGGGGGGGTTGTCATCCCATGTAAGAGATAGGGTTGTCCTGAGGACAACCCTACCTTTTGCATTGGGAAGGACAACCCAACCCTTTACATGCGCTATGACAACCCAACCCTTTACATGCGCTATGACAACCCAACCTTTTGCATGGGATAGGACAACCCAACCTTTTACATGCAGGGACAACATAACTTTTACATGTAACAGCCGAATTATTATCCAAACATTTTACCCTTTTATTGAGGGAGACTTGACTGAAAGGGATTAAGGGGATTGGGTTACTGTCTAGAAATTACCATTTCTGAAATAGTGCGCGATGACAACAATTGCTACGGTGGATTTGGATAGGATTCATGAGATATACAAGAAAGTGAAAAAAGAATATTCGCAATACGGTGAAAGATTTTTGTATTTTTTAGCAACTTGCTTGTATTTGGATCCTGACCTCGATTTGGAAATTGCATTGAAATTGAGACCGTATGGCGGATTGATTGGGATTGACAATTCTTCAGTAGACGTTTATTTCAAAAATTTTAAAATTTTAAGACTACATGCAATCCTTCACGACGCTTGTGGTTTTGTGTATGAGTACAGTGAAAAGGGACCCGGTTATTCATACGTTTTACCCTGTCCAGTCACAAATGAATATGTGGGTCATGTGACTGGTATTACTTTTTGTTTTTACTTAAAGACTTTCAAAAACCGTTTATTCAATCGATTGGAATGTTGACTGCAAGAGTGGTTGTTCTTGACTTTGAAGGCTTTCGAAGCAAAAAATCTGATTTTATTGTGAAAGAGCTAGCCATAACTTGTAAAAACTACACGGATACAATTTCATTCTCGCCTCCGCACTCATTAAATTCTCTTGCTTTGAGTGAACAAAAATCTTATCAGTGGGTTTCAAAATATCTTCATGGTTTGGATTGGGAGAAGGGAGATTACCCATATTGCTATTTAAAACAAATTCTTCAAAGTGTAGTGCTTCGATTTCCTCTATCAGATTTTTAAGCGAAGGGTGTATAGAAAACTGATACGTTGCAAAAACTGCTTCAGAGGAAAGTTACCAACCTTGAGGATTTGTTATGCCCCAAAATTGAACATTTGAGTTTCTATCGGGAGACCCCAATTTGTGACTTGCATTCAACTACTTGCCCAAAACGACAGAAAAACAAACATTGTGCGAGGAAGAAGGCTCAATTGTTCTACTACTGGCTGATTCATGAACAACCGTCGATCGGAAAAGACAGCACCGTCTGTACTCCAAGTGAATTTGTCTCCAAATTTGATCGTTTAAAGTTGCTTAACGGCTGAAAATCAATTGAGTGTTACATTAGTCAAGGAGGAAAAAATTGACAGTCGGGGACAAACTGTTTTGAGGAAACAGCAAGTTGTTTGCACTGGAGCCGAAATAGAATCATTCAAAAAATATCTTTCACTTTTAGAATATTTTCAACTGTATCATGTCTATGAAAGAGAAAATGCAAAGAATGAATCTAACCCCTTTACCTATGCCCAAGCGGTCAGTTCCAGTGCAAGTGCCTCTGAACGATGAAAATCTACCTAAGGAAATTAAGCAGCTTGTGGAACAAGGTTGTGTGGATTCAGTTACGTACTACGGGATGGAGTATGGCATGAAAGCAAGCTACACAGTTGCTTACAAAAAAGAGGACAAAGACTCTCATTATACAACTTATAAATTTTTTATAGTAGACTAACAATAATCATGTTGATTTTTAAATTTAATTATTTTGTTTGAATTCATTTTTGAAAAAACGTTTTCTCCATGAGTTCAACTGCGGATCAGTTAGATTCGGGAGGTGGCATAACCGATTTGGTTTTTGATGAGAATCAACAGGAAAGGAGATCTTGGAGATTTTGCAATTCAAGAGTACCACGATCAGAAGTTGTTTATTTCACTCAAATTTTCATTATAGTTTTTCTTATTGCAGTATCTCTCATCAAGTTGGTATTTTTTCAATTGGATTGTGAGGAGTCAACATTTTGGTTTTCGCTCCTCTCTTGCACAGTAGGCTACGCACTTCCAAACCCAAAGCTATGAATAAAGTTATTTCAACGAGCGATCGACTCTTTATGGCAGTGTCTGGTCCATCTTGCTGTGGAAAAACTGAGCTGATTTTCAAAATGTTACTTCAAAACACTTTTTCACCAAAATTTCAATCCATTTTTTATTTCTATCAGCATGAACAACCAAAATTTGAGTCCTTAGAGAGAAAATTGAATATACAGTTTAAAAAATTTACAAGTTTTGAAATTATCTCAGAGTTAGAAGACTGTCTTCTTGTTTTTGATGATTCATGCGAAGAAATTTTTAACGATAAAGAGTTTTCAAAACTTGCGACTGCAGGTCGTCACAAAAATATAAGTGTTATTTACGTTAAGCACAATTTATTCCAACAAAGCAAGTGGTCGAGAACAATCGACTTGAATACAACACACATTATTTTATTCAAATCACCACGTGACGTTCAACAAATTGGTTTAATTGGTCGACAGCTCAACAACACACAATTTCTTAAAGAAAGCTACGAGCTAGCTACCAAACTGCCTTTTGGTCATTTATTAATTGATTTAGACCCAAAGACGTCGGACGTTTTGCGATATTGCTCAAATATTGTGCCTCCAGGACCATCAATTTTCTACTTACCGTCTGCGAAAGCTGTAATAACAAATCTAACAAATGAAACAGAGAGAACTATGTATGCTGCGGCAAATGCTTCAGTCAAGCGACATCAACTTAAAAAAACTGATAAAAACAGCTTCTAAAAACTTTATTCGATTTCTCTGCGAGTGTTTTCTCAACGTAGTCAACGGTAATGTTGAAATTAATAAAAAACTAATCGAAAATCACGAAAAATCATTTCGAAAAATATTATCCAAACAAACAGGTTTGAGGGAAAAGAAAAGAATTCTTGGCAGAGAATCAGAACTGTTAAAAACCGTTGGTCTTTCCTGTTATTTCTACTTGATGAAATCATAATGCATACAGAAGAGTTCATTTTAATTCCAAAACGAATGTTTATAACAAAGCAACCCCAAAAGAGCGAAATTATTGAAAACCCACAATATAAAAACAAAGCTATTCAGTTATCACTTATGCAACGAAACAAGCTAAAGGAAGATATAGGAAAAACGGACAGAGTGATCCAAACAGATCCAACAAATATTGAACGAGATGTAGATAAAGCAGATAGAGTGGTCCAAACAGATCCAACAATTTTTAACGAGGAAGAAAAAATGGAGGCTTTTAGTGATGATAGTGAAATGGATCCAATTGTTACAAAAAAGCCTACAGTTGAATCATTTGAGTCGATTATGAAAAACGTTAAACTAAAAGAAGCTCACAAAGTCAAACATGCAGAAATAGTACTTGATTTTATTCTCCAATCAAACCAAATCACTATTGGGGAAGAGAGCCAACTAATTTACATTGACAATAAACCCACGGATGTACAAGTTTCATCTTTTTTGTATTATTTGCAACAACCAACCAAGAAAATTGATCAAGAGGCATATTCAAGAATCTTGTTAGTTCTTCGACTTGAGCCTGATCTCGTCTCAAACACTTACGCCAAGCAAATATTGGAAAGCTATGAGAGCGAACAAGAATTTTTCCCAACGCAGCAAAGTCCGCAAACAGGACGCGGTACTTCAAAACGAACCACAACAGAAAAAGAGAAAACAAACGAAACGACAAACCAAAAAAAGACCAATCAGAAAAAGTGGTCTCGTTTCGTCTTCTGAGAGAAAAACATTAGAACAACTGTACTCGAGAGGTCCTGCATCGTTTGGAAGCTCAAAGCGATTACAAAAACACAGCAAAATGTCATTAGCAAAAGTCAAGTCTTATTTAGATACCAAGCCGTCCTTCACAAAATACCGCTCGCATCGAATGCAATTTCCCAGACTAAAAGTGATTGTGAAAGATATCAATGAAATTTGGTCATTGGATTTAGCATTAGCATTTGTTGACAACCTTGCAAAATACAATCGCGATGTTAAGTACCTTTTGGTAGCAGTTGATTGTCTGTCACGGTACCTTAGAGTAGAGCCAATGAAGACAAAATATGCAACAGAAGCAGCTAATGCATTAAAAAAAATGATCAAACATAAACAACCCGAGAAAGTATGGGTTGATGATGGAAAAGAATTTCTCGGAGCTTTCAAAAGACTGTGCAACTCACGAGCAATTCATTTGTATAGCACATTTAGTGAAAAAAAGTCTGTTTTTGCCGAACGGAATATTCGTTCACTGAAAAATATCATTCATAGGTACCTTGAAGAAAAATGGACATATTCGTACATTGACAAATTAGAAGACTTTGTGAAAACGATAAATTCACGTGTTAATCGGATAACTAAGCTTGCACCAAACAAAGTTACAAAAAAAGACGTACCACGGCTTGTGTCCTTGAGCGCTGAAACAACTGTTTCCCAAAAACCTCGTTTCTTTGTTGGAGATTTTGTCAGAATTGTCAAAAAAGACAAAGCTTTCAGAAAGGGCTACGAACAATCGTTTACTGACGAAGTTTTTGAGATAACAGATATTCAGACATTATTTCCGCCATCATATTCCCTCATTGATGCAAACAAAGAACAAATAGAAGGAAAATTTTATCAATCAGAATTGCAGCTTGTTCGTGTAAAGGAAAATGAGTAGAAATCGTTTTGACGATGAGTTCACTGTGCATGTTATTTCATCCGCTTCTATGCAAATATTTGGGTCAAATACTCTGGATTCTTTTCGCAATTTTTTCAATGATGAAATTCAACTCTCTGGTGACTGGAGGGTGGCTCTTAGTGAAATAATTTTTCCGACAAAAATTGAGCACGTCGGGAAATTAAGGGATACGAAGACTCGCAAAAAATTTTGTCTGATGCTAGTGTCATTTCTCGACCTTACAATGGAGAAAAACTGTCCTTCATGACTGGTAATTTTGACAATATTAATCAACTTCTGGGTACTATCAAGCGAACAGTTGGATTACCCAATTTTTCGTTTCGAGAAATCAAGAGTACTGGAAAATACGAAATAATTTTTGGTAAATATGAAGGAATCACGTTTCCTAGTGAGGAAATACCTAGCATTGTGGGCTTTACCGGAATTCCAGATGGACGCGGTGTACATATTGGTTACAAAATGGATTCAGTTACATCAAATAGATTAATGAAGAGTGATGAGACAAAAGCATACTTTGGAGAATTTCCTGCTGCTCTTTGCGCGGGAAAGCACCTAATATTCATTTACACAAACATTATTGAGTATCAGTATGTGGATGACGCAAAAGCTCCGTTATTGCGTGTCATTGATTCAAAACAACGTCTGAAAAACGGTAGCGTGTGCGAACTTGAACCAACACATCGAATTGTTTTTTCAAATTTAGACTATAAAAATTTGTTATCAAACACTATACAATCAATTTCAATTGAGCTTCGCACTGAGACAGGACAATTGGTTCCTTTTTCGGGAACAGGTAAAGTTATTTTAACTCTACAATTCAAGAAGTTTTCTGACTAGTATGGATTCCTATTATGCTAATCAGGTAACATCATTGCCGCACTTCTCCGGACACTATAGACAAAGGGGAAGTGGGTTTGGGGCTTTAGCAGCGGGAATTGGACGCGTTGCTTTACCATTGGCTCGACGTTTTATTTTACCGGCTGCAAAACGTATCGGGAGAGAGCTTTTAAAACAGGGTGTTCCCGAACTTGTAGATGTAGTCTCAAAGAAAAAGTCACCAAAACAAGCCTTGAAAAACACAGTCTCAAACACTATCAAAAAACAAACAGGTGGACGAGCGCGACAACAACGACCAAGGAAACAAATTGGAAGCCGTTCAAACAAGTTAACAAAACAGCGTAAAACCTCGTTCATTTCAAAGTCAAGAGCTCCAAAAAGAAGTCGATCAGATTTTTTTGCAAAGGTGAAAGATGATCGCTAATTTATTACCATCCGAGGCAACTCACAGTTCCCTCGATCTGTTCGAGAAACCATCACTCTTAGTAACATTTGATGGAAGTTTTTGTCAAAAACTGGGCCCGGTGTATAGCCCCAATGGTCCAATGTTGGAATTTGAAGTTGCTGGCGATAGAAACAACTTTATTGATTTACAAAAAATATTCCTCGAAGTCAAATGTAAAATTGTTCAGTCGTCCGAAGCAAATTTAAAATATGACGGTACAGCTGCTGCAGATGTGACTAAAACTGACGCTCCCTACTTTTGCAATAATGTGCTGCATTCACTGTTCTCTGACTGCACAGTGTCAGCCAACGGACTAAAAATATCGAATGCAAATGGAAATTATGCTCACAAAAGTTTTATTGAGACTGAGTTTTCACACAACAAAGACGCAAAAAACACTTGGTTAGCTTGTCAAGGCTACTCGTATGAGGAAAATCCGGGAGCCTTATCAACTACTAAAGTAAATAGAAGAAAAGCTTTAGTCAGACAGTCAAATGAATGCACGTTTTACGGAAAGGTTGCAGTCGACTTTTTCACATGTGATAGGCATCTAATGAGTGGTGTATTTCTTCGGATTGCTTTGCGAAGATCAATTGATGACTTTGTTATTATGTCAGATGATGCCGCTAAGCATTATAAAGTGAAAATTGTCGAGGCAAATTTGTATGTGCGCAAGATGACTTTGAACGATGACGTCGTGTCGGCCATTGAAAAAACCTTGCTTTCCAGCCCGGCTTCCTATCCGTACCTTGAAACCCTAACAAAAACATTTTTGGCTTCTACTGGTCTGCACAGTTGGAAACAAGAAGACATATTTGCAGGGAACCAATCCGAAGACTAGCTTTATGTCTGAACACAAACGAAGCTTTTCTCGGTAACAACAGACAGAATCCATTTCATTTCCGAAAATTTGATTTGGAACAGATTTATATCTATCGAAATGGAATGCCAGTCGCTGATAGTCCAATATCAACAAATGATGACAAACGGCTTTACTTCAATACAATATCAGACTTAGCCTATATTGACAATGGTCATGGCATAAGTTTGACGGACTACCCGAACCATTTTATTATGGTTTTTGACTTGACCAGTACTCAACAAGCTTCTCACGATTTTATTCATCCCGAGCTAACAAATTGCTCAATTTCGATCGAGCTGAAATTTTCGGCTGCCTTGCCCAACAATATTGAAATATTCATTGTTGGCGAAAAAGCTAGCACTATTTTTGTGGATTCTGCGCGCCGGGTTTCAAAAAATCACATTTTAACCAACTAATGGATGAAGATGACATCAATGACCTAATTCAAAAATGTAGAAAACTGAAATACAAATTTTGTGGTGTATTCGCTGCAAACAACTTTCCCCAAAAATTCCCCAAAAACAGTTTTCTCATCGTAAATGCTTCGCCCTCGAACAACCCTGGTACACACTGGCTTCTTCTATGTAATCGAAACAAAAAAATTATTTTTGCGGACCCCTTGGGACAATCGATTATTGCCTATAGAGACTTATATCGCAGACTCTCTGACACTAATGCACAAATATGTCAATTTCTCGAACATCAACCAATTCAGAGTCAAAACTCAGAACTGTGTGGACTTTTTTGTATTTATATTGCGCATATTATATTTAGTAAAAGACAAATTGTAAAAATTAATGATGTTCAATTGCTTCGCTTTGCACTTCATATGATGTTTTAAGATCTGTTGAATAAAAATTTTTTTTTTTCAAAATTTTATTTTTTCTTCAAATACAAGACGAACAAATAGTAACTCAGAATCAATATCTAATTTTCCATAACCACTCACAAATATGTCCATAACTTTACAAAAAGCACCAGAATGAGGACCACTTAAAATGTTTTCAACTCGTTTTAAAGTTTCTGTACAAATTTGATCAGTTTGAGTTTGTTCATGGCCGGTTTCTGCTGAGATGGTATTGTGGATTGTTTTCTGTGCGATTCCTGTAGTTTTTGTGGCCGTCGTTTTTGTCGTCGTCAACATCTTTGCTGTGTTTGAAATTGGAAGACGCTTGTGAACCGTTGCTGGGTCAATTTTTTCTCCTGTTTTGTCATTGAAGTCAACGGCTAACTTCAACTTTGTAAATACTTCTCCATTCGTTTCCAGTTTTGAAGAATTTGAAAATAGGTGTTTGAAAGTTGTGAAAAGACAGGGGACAGCAAAAGATTTGTTTTGCTTTGTACAGCCAATATCAGTTGAACTATCAATCAAAAGGTGAAAATGGTTAGTTGCTATTTGGCAAAACTCAGACTCAAAGTGAGGACAAACTGCATAATTATTCAAACTCGTAATGTCTGTTGGCTTTTGATCAACAATTTTGAATCTAAATTGTTTCCGAAATTGTTCGAAATAACTTGGAGAACGTTCATACATTGCTTCCACCATCCTTGCTCTCGAGCTTAGGCCTTTTATTTGGTGGCGGTTTTGTTGAACAGTCTTTTGATGATTTTTCTTCTGATTCAAGTATCTTCTCTGCCGTATTGACCAAACTCCCAAATTCTTGCAGAGTTAACGAAATTCTCTGTTCAAACTCGTATTCTTCTGCTGCTTTTTTAAACAGTTTCAGAAACACATACATTCCTGTCTTTTCATAAGTTTTCAGCGTTGCCCTTATTAAACGCTTATCAGTTTTGGAAATATCAAAATAACAATCTCCAAATTCTGTATCTTTAGTGGAAGTGAAAGGCATAGTGTGCAACTTGTTTTTATCACTTTCAGGTACTCTAATGTGTAAAGATTCAAACTAATGGCGGCGGCAAGTTGGGATTAAACCAGTGTAGTCATTTTGTCTCATTAAATCCAGCTGACATGTGAATACAGAGTCAAGTACGCCTATGGCGTACTTGATTCTGTCTCTTGCATTCACATTGGATTGCATAATTAATTTCAGATGTTACCTTAGATAAGGTTTCCCTACTGAAATGGTTGGTGGTACCACAAAAACTGAAACAGATGTGACCCTAGGTGTGACGACCACAGGTTGAATTTAGCGTGAACCTGCAGAAAATTCAAAACAGATGTTAACCTAGATAAGAATTGAAACCAATATAATTCAACTGGTTATAACGTTATAACACATGAAAGTTAAAAACAGATGTGACCCTAGGTGTGACGACCACAGGTTGAATTTAGCGTGAACGTGCAGTAAATTCAAAACAGATGTTAACCTAGATAAGAATTGAAACCAATATAATTCAACTGGTTATAACGTTATAACACATGAAAATTAAAAACAGATGTGACCCTAGGTGTGACGTGAATAAAACGTTGAATTTAGTGGGAACGTACAGTATTAGTAATTCAAAACAGTTGTTAACCTAGATAAGAAATGCAATGCAAAGTTAACTTGGTTTCTACGTTATATTAATTAGAAATTAAAAACAAATGTGATCCTAGATAAGCGGTGTGTTAAAAACGTATTTGCACTACTAAAATGATTGCGTTCTTTTCCTTTGGTTCTTCTTGCTAAACAGTCAGTCTCTACTTGAAACCTTTTGGTTCCTCTTGCTAAACAATTTCACTCTCTACTTGAAACTAGTGTTATTTTTTGATCGTTATAATGTCTGTAAAAATTCTTTCTGAATCTGCAATTTCCCGAGAACGAACTCTTGTTTATCAGACATTGTACGAAAACTTTGTCGTCTTGATTCAACAGAAAAAAATTGGCGATGTTTGGACAGTATACCAGCATTGTCTAATTCCAAAACTCTTTATCAATGCAATTGCAGCTCTACCTAACAAAACGGAGCCTTTTGAGAGCAGCATTATTACTTCGGGTGGGTTATTGCCTCCCAAAACTACGCCTGCTTTCGAAAATCACGATGTTGATACCTTGACAGACGAAGTGCGGAGGATATTCTATCGCTACGATTGTGAGTGTTCCACTTTGTGAAAATCAACTCGGAGTTTATCGAGCATGCGACGAATTAGCAGGTATGTGGGGACTCAAGTCTGCGCCCGATTCTCCCACCAGTCTCACAAGTGTGCCAGTGACGCCTGCAGTGGACCCTAGAACTACAGTTACACCGACTCCTAGCCCATCCCTGTTTGCGGACATCAGTAAAAGTTATCAAGAAAAGTTTTGCAACGGAAATCAAGATTTCGACTTGAACATTTTATCCGGGACAAGCTTTCATACCCCACAGCAATCGAATTCAGCCCTATTTGAAACGCCGGAAAGCGGTGAGACACCGCAAATTTGTGCTGCTCCTAAAAAACGAAGACCAGAAAGCAACCTGATGGATATATTTGATATTTAAAACTAAAACTATAAATATATGCGTGCTTTAGATTGCTCAATAGTTGTGTATATGACATTCATTCAATTGTGTATCTGACATTTATTAAATTGTGTTGATTGCCTTTGTACAATTTTTGATATAGACTTAGTTCACAATAAAGATCTTCAACCTTTTCATAAGGAATTGAACAAGTTCAAACATGTCCCAAAAGAACACTGCACTTTGAGGAAATTGTATTTGGTTGAGCAAGGTCATTAAAAAAATAGATTTCTACCGCTCTTTAGTTATTAGACTTGTCTGTTTAATGTTTTAAGGTTTGTTCAAATCGTAGTTCAAAGTGAAATTTTTTGAAATATTTCAAAAAAATGAGGAATTTACGAAAACGATAAATAATAAGAGAAAGAACGATAATTAATCAGGAAACCGAAGAATACCTTTGCTTCAATTAGGTTTGCAGTGAAAAGCTCTTGTTTGGAGGAAAAGTTTGCAAAAAAAACTTTGAATATTAAGAGCGAATCTAAAATTCAACAAAAAGTGGTTAACAACTGAAATTGTCATTCTGGTGATTTTGTGGTAAAACAAGGAGCTTTTTCCAGCATTGAAATTCCAGTGAGATTGGTCCAGTGTTTGTTCTTTTACTGTTTTCACTAAACAAAAGTTTAAAACTTTCAAACTTGTGTTGTTTGCATAAATATTTTGACCGTTTTTCTTGAAATCAAAAAAACTTTTTTTTTGCTTTATATCAGCTGAAACTCATGATCATCCAAAACGAGAGTGACTTAGCGATGATTCCAATGAGTAGTGTGCTATTGATCGCTGTAACAGGTACCATCTTTCTATCAAAAACAGTCTTTTTTTCAACAATTTTTACAAAAATAACAAAATATTTTTTTGTAATGATCCGAAAGCAATGAAAAATTTATCTCAAATGAACGGGGATAGGCTCATACGATGGACAATTGTCCCCGCTATCAAAGATCTCAGAAGTTTCAGGTTAAAAATGTTACTGCAACATAGTTTTTTTTGCATTTTTTCTTTTGTTATTTTAGTTAATCCCTCTTAATCCCTAAAAGTGAAAAAATGCCATTTTTTAACATGAAGGAGACATTTTTACTAAACAGAAATTTTTCTGTAATGGGAACTTGTTAGAGAGCTGATGAAGTAACATACGTATAACGTTTTTCTTTATTCTTGGAGAAAAAGCCTAATCCCCTTAATCCTTTTGATCAAAAAAATTGAAAAATTTAAAAAATGTGATGTTTTCTTTCAATTGTTTACACAAAAGTTTCATATAGGAACACTCCATCAACAAAGAGGTCCTCCTGTGCTTCTCAGTCATATTTGCCAACACATGAACCCCTGGTAAAGTCCTTTATTTAGAGGTTAAAGTCTTCTGAAAAAATTCGGCTTTCGATGCAGTTTCAACTGATGTTTCCTGATAGCCTTGGTGACTCCAGGACTTGTTTTCTTGTATGATATACCTTAATATAGACCCTTAGTGTAGATGCCTTTATATGCTCTTTAGCATGCATGCTTCCGCGACATGTAACAAGAACTTTATCAATTTCGAAATTTTCAACTTTTACTAAAGTTATTTTTAATTGTATATTAAAACCATAAAAATGGAAGGTACGTTCAATCTGCATGCTTTTTAAACCATTTTTTTGGTTGTTTAACTTCTGTCTCTGCTTTGACTGAGTGATAGTCATTTTTAAGTTTGAATTTGATTTTTGGCGCGCTTTCAATTTTACTTCAATTTGATTGGCTAATTTCAAATTCAAACTTGCGCGCGCAAACTTTCAAACTTTGCACAGCATAACAGTGAGCTCAGATTGAAATCAGCCATATTTGAGAACTCTTGCATTGAGAAACCGTTTGTTCAAACTTATCTTGAAAATGCCAGAAAAGTGTAACTTTTGTGACAACGTTTACAGCAACAAAAGTAACCGTGCTCGTCATGAACGCACTGTTCATGCTGATGAGAAAGGTATACCCGTATACCGCTGTTCAATTTGTCCAGTTACCCGCCGTCAATTATCTGAAATTCAAATTCACCTCTCTGACTGCCATGGTAGATTTACAAATCTTTGTCATTATTGTAATCTTGCTTTCAACGACAAAAACTCGTTTAACGAACACATCAGAAAACAACACGTGTTACCTGTTCTTGACAACTCGAGAGTTGTCAATCCAATTGTTCATCAACAGGGACAACAACAACGACAACAGCAGCAACAACAACAACAACAACAACAACAACAACAACAACAACAACGAGGTACCCTCACAGAGTCAGCCTTTAGAAAGAGTCTCCAGTCTTATCGTATTGTAGATAGTAACAACACCGTTGGCCTTCTCGATTTCATGACTGCTCAGAGAGATGAAATCAGTGACATTATAGAACAAAAAACATTGAACGAAGGTCCACAAAAAGTTCAATTCAGTGCGAAACTATCACTTCATAAAGAAGCGCGCGACAACGGAGAAGCATCGGACATTGATATCTACGCCAATTCTGAAATGACACCTGTTCATCATCAATTGTCTGACGAAACGTTTTTTCACATGGTGGAAAAGATGCTCACTGTCCTCTTCGTATTCGCATCTAATGGAAGTGGTTGGATTCTTCAAAAAATTCTGTGGGTTGATTTAAAGTTCGCTAAATTTTCGCCAATACGTGGTTCATCTTTTATTGAGCTGCCCCTCTGTCTTCGTAATCAACGCTTTTTATTGAATATACGCAACCATGATGATTTCCAATGTTTCAACTACTGCTTCACTGCTTGGTACCACGAACTGCACGGACCCAACTTAGCTGACCCTTCACGAGACATTAGAACACAATTGACTAACCCGGCTACATACAGGAAACCTGAGGCTATCAAACCCCGCGGTGAGTTTTCTATGCAATGGGCTTTCACGATATTCATCAGTTCGAAATCATGATTGACGTGCAGGTCAACGTGTTTCAATTTTCAAAAGGAGACCTCCTTCCTATGTACGTCTCCAATAACAAGAACATTGCACCAACGATGGATCTTCTACTCCTGTTTAACGAAGATGTACATCATTATGTTCTGATCAATAACCTCATTAAACTGGTATGCACTGTGAAAGAAAAACAGTTCACAAACAATTTGCGTCTTTGCAGGAACTGTTTTGCTTTTTCCCTCTCTGAAGAGCAACTTCAAGTTCACGATGATGCATGTCGAAACCATGCACCAGCAACAATAAAGATGCCCGGCGATGATAAAAATTCTTTCCGGTTCAAAAATTTTAGGGCGCGATGGTTTGCTCCATTCACTATTTATTTCGACTTTGAGTCGTTTCTAATGCCAGTCTCATCTTGTCCAGCTAATCCGGACGCATCTTCAACTGAAGTTATCGAACAACACATACCCTCCGGTTTTGCTCTCACTTTGATTGAGAACGGTTTTTCAACACCAAAAGAATTCGTTATCGATAGCTCCGAAAATTGCATGACAAATTTTATTAAAAAACTACATGAGATGGCGCGAGAAGTATACTATTCAAAGAGACGCTTTCCGATATATTTGGGACAACAAGTGCCAAATCGAAGTAGTACAATTGAATGTTGGATTTGTGAAGAACCTTTCGGACCCGAAGATACAAAAGTGTTGGACCATTGCCACCACCGCGGAGATTTCCTTGGTTTTGCTCATGAAAAGTGCATTTGGATAAGACGCACAATCATTTTCACTCCCGTAATTGGTCACAACATCGCTAACTACGACCTTCATCACGTATGCTTGGCACTTCGAGAAATTGAGCCATCAACAACAATAAACGTCATCCCATCTACAGATGAGAAGTACATATCGATGACGTTCGGTGTCCTAATCAAAACAGTCACGGGGAGAGATGGAAAAGTCAGAAAAATTTACGAATATTTACGTTTCATTGATTCTTTCAAGTTTTTAACTTCATCCATAGAAAAGTTAGTTGCTAACCTACCCGCTTCGGCTTTCGCAATTTTCGATTCAATGTTCGATAGTGACCAGTCAGCTGATGCTCTAAATTTGATTAAAGAGAAAGGAATATACCCCTATTCGTACATGACTGACCGCTCAAAGTTCGCAGAAACAGAACTTCCCCCACTCGAAAAGTGGAAAAACAGCCTAGACAATGGAAAATTGCAAATAACAGAGGATGAACTGCAAAAAGCAAAAACTGTTTTTGATACTTTCCAATGTTGTAACCTTGAAGGATATCATAACTTATATCTGAAGTGCGATACACTCTTGCTTGCGTGCGTGTTTGAAGAGTTTCGGAGACTGTGTATGAACACATATGGACTGGACTGCGCACATCACTACAGTGCCTCAAACCTCGCTGGTGATGCATTTCTCAAAATTTGCCGGGCCAATATTCAATTGTTGACAAATCGAGAACATCTGGAAATTGTTGAAAATATGATTAGAGGAGGTCTCGCATCGGTGTACGATGAACGTTAATTCAAGGCGAACAACAAGTATATGGAGAATTACGACAGTGCGCTCGAGTCGACTTTTGGTTTCATGGTAGATGCTAACAACTTGTATGGTGGCGTCATGAAAACAGAGCATCTACCTGTTGGTGACTTTTTGCTGGTGGAAGTCCCACTCGAGCAGGTACTCAATACACCAACAGATTCTCCCATAGGTTACATCCTTGAAGTAGATTTGATGTACCCACACAATATACGAGACCTCCATCGTGATTTCCCTCTCGCGCCAACAAAAGAACTAGTACCCGATGAGTGGTTGAGCACTTACCAGAGAGAGTTGAAGTTCAATGTCAACATGCCGCGGTCATCTGTCCCCAAGTTACTACAAACCGTTACGGACAAAAAGCGGTACACGCTCCATTACCGGAATCTTCAACTTTATGTACAACTTGGTCTGGTTGTTGACAGAGTACATCGCGTGCTCCAATTCTCGCAAGAAAACTGGATGGAGCCCTATATCAGATTAAACACGGAAAAAAGACAGACCGCGCGGAACAAATTCGAAGAAAATTTGTTCAAACTTATGAACAATAGCGCTTATGGTAAAACCTGTGAGTCAAAAAGAAGGAGAATGAAACTTACCTTAGCGCAGAATGCAGATCAAGTGCTCCAGAATGTCTCACGCTTTACCTTCAAGACATTCAAAATTTTCGGCGAAAATTTAGCTGCTATCACGCACGAGCCAAAGAGAATCTTTTGGGATAAGCCAACAATTGTTGGCGCGACAATTCTAGAATTAGCTAAATTTCAAATGTATAGGTTTCACTATAATATAATGAAGCCGCATTTTGATTGTCGCCTGCTATATTCTGACACAGACAGTCTTTTATATAAAATTCGATCTGACGATTTCTACAAGGAATTAGCAGCAAAACCCAATATTTTGTCGGAGTTTGATTTTTGAAATTACCCTGAGGAGCATCAACTTTTCAACAACAACAACAAACTCGTCGTTCTCAAATACAAAGATGAATTTGCCGGAAAACTCATCGACGAATTTGTTTCACTGAAGCCGAAGTTATATTCCATAACTTCAACAGGTAAAACAGATTTATGTTCATTTACAACTTTTGTGTTATTATGGTTAGTCATTATCACACATACATCACACTAAACTTTAAGAGCAGCAAGCAAGCATTTCTTTGAAAAACTTTCTGAGGACAAATTGATAAAACTTCTCGCAACTTTTTTGTA
>NC_134474.1:25358095-25448271 GCF_964194025.1 Convolutriloba macropyga
CTCCAGATAAAGGCGAGCAAAATTTTTCTAAGTCTTGTTTGATGTCCTATATTATTAATACTTGTTGTACCCTGTGGTACGTATCACATTGTCTACTACTAGTGCAGTGAATTAATACATAGTCTATTGCACTACGTTTATAGCCTTCTGTTTCATCCACCATTCAATCTTACCACGATTGACTATTTCAGTGACAGGTATTTGTGGCCTTGAGCACAGCTAATACGTTGGCAGTGAATTGACAAAACGCAGTTCTGCCTTTACGTTGAGAATCAACAGTTTGTCACTGACAGTGTTTTGACTTGATCAATTATTGAGATAGACCATTCGAATAGTGTAACATTCTTGAGTACAACATGGTGCAGTCAGATTGTAAAGGGCGCACGCCATTAGGTCTCCAACCTTAATGGGATGAGCTTTGCAGTAACCCACATATCACAGGGGAGAAGTGGAGGAGTCAACTCAAGATTGCCCTTGTCGCTAAGACAAACATTGAACTAGATGAATTACTCCAAGAGAGACCGACTGCAGTCATTTACCCCCTGAACCTGTAGAAGAGCAACAAGTTCATAATCCGACACAAACAATGGAACGGGAACGACAAACGAAGTATCATCAGGCAATAGTCTAATGAAAAACGAGTGCAATCAAATTGTCCGAGTAGCAGTTTTGTGCGGCGATAAGCCGTGGGACATGGCATATAGAAAGGCAAAATCACTCATTTACCTCAGCGTCGGAATCGATGGACGAAAATGGCACTCTACAAAGTTACCCCACACAAACGTGGAGACAAAATCTACACTGTAGATATGGGGCAAACCAGGGCAAACGTTCATCCATCCCAGAAACATCACGTTTGATAGGTACCTGCTGCTTACCCGCAAACAACACCGCGGGGAAACAATCGAACAGTTCTCTTCAGAGCTCAGATCCCTCGCCGAACACTGTCAACCAGCCCACCTAAAAGGCGAACTCCTAAGGGACATATTCTCCGCGAATATGATAGATCAGGAGATACAAAAAGAGCTGTTGAAAAAAACTCACTTTAGAAAAGGCCCTTGAACGGTGAGCATCGAATTAGGCGCAAGAAGCCAGCTAGCTATCCAAGCAAGACAACCAGTAGAAGCATCGACTACCCCATTCATCGGCCGGGAGGAACCAGTTATGGAAATTTCCAGCTCGCGTTACCGTGGCTCGAGCGGACCACCACTAACAACCCGTGGCCTAAATAAAGGAGGCAGCAGAGGATTGAATAACAACATCAGAGCTCCCACCCAAAACTGCAGGAAATGCAAACAACCTTGGGATAACAACCATCGAACGAAATTCCAAGCAATCGGTAAAACGTTTCGGAGATGCAACCAAAAAAAAACCAATATGCAAAGGTGTGCAGATCTAACCTAAACAGACAACAGTCAAAGAGATCTGTGAACGAAGTCGAGAACTAGGAAATCGATCAATCGTCACAAGGAATAAACATGATCTCACTCAACCCTGAAATACGTTCGACGATTGATGGCTCAGCCAACGACTACTCAGTAAATATGATGGTCACCACTGCCGACCCAACAACACCATCGAAGTTACATATACAATACGGACACAGCAAACTCTGGGTCATGGTTGACTCATGAAGTTCCACCAGCATTGTCACCGAACAAATGGCGAAGGACATAGAAGCGAGAGCGAGAGAGAGAGAGAGAGAGAGAGAGAGAGAGAGTAATGCGTGGTGGAGCAGAACAACAAATTCAGTGCAACTACGGAGCTACATGGACACTCCAATAAAGAACCCAGGGACACTTTACTGCGACATTGTGTAGTATAAATGAACTAGAGCCCGTGAGGGTAGTATGGGCGCTAGGACAATTTAAACACTGTCTACTAGGACATCATTTTACTGTGAAAACAGACCACAGAGCACTACTATCAATCCTCCAGAGAGGCAGGCCAAAGAAACAACACAACAACCAACCGGCCAAAACAAGGCAAAAAACGCGCAGCGATTCCAACAGCGTTAAATCAAACGCCTTAGAATCATCCAACGATTCCAATAAATTACTAAACAAACAAACCAAACGGCAGAGAGGTAGGCCTAAGAAAATGAGGGTGGAATTGTCGAATTGTTCCACACCAATTAAAGGAAATAGCAATGAACACGTCATGGCAGAGAGGTAGGCCTAAGATCATAAAAAAAACTATTTAAATGCCTAGACAGTCTAAACGAAGAAAACCTAGCAATCAATCTAAACAAATGCCACTTCGCAAAAATAAAGAGGCTGGTTTACGACTTTGATCAAAAAGGTATACAACCAATCATCTCTAAGACACAGGCAATCTTGAACTTGAAGCCATCCACGTCTCATAAATGACTTAAATCATTCCTAGGAGGCGTCCATCATCTGACAATATTCATACCAAATTTAGCACCCTTATGTCGTGAATTCAGAAACTTACTACAAAAAGACACGGAATACGTATGGAGAGACCACCACCAAACAATGTTCGCAAGCATAAAAAAGTGCATCCGGAAAATAACGGAAAACACACACTACGACACAAAAAGAAAGACCAAAGGCAAAACAGATGCATCGAGATCAGGCTAAGGAGAAGTTCTAGAACAAAAAACATGCAACGGATAGGAATCAAAATCCTACGCCTCCAGATTTTTAAACAAAGCAGAAGAAAAATATAGTATAAATGAAATAGAGCCCGTAGGGGTAGTATGGGCGCTAGAAAAATTTGAACACTGTCTACTAGGACATCACTTTACTGTGCAAACAGACCACAGAGCACTACTATCAATCCTCCAGAGAGGCAGGCCAAAGAAACAACACAACAACCAACCGGCCAATACAAAGCAAAAAACGCGCAGCGATTCCAACAGCGTTAAATCAAACGCCTTAGAATCATCCAACGATTCCAATAAATTACTAAACAAACAAACCAAACGGCAGAGAGGTAGGCCTAAGAAAATGAGGGTGGAATTGTCGAATGGTTCCACACCAATTAAAGGAAATAGCAATGAACACGTCACGGCAGAGAGGTAGGCCTAAGAACACGTCACCCGAATAGGACGCTCTATAAACCATAAGGTAAAATCACAATTTAAGTCCAACTCCATCCCTGTCTATCAAAAAGGAAGACGCGTACCGCTACACATAGAAATACAAGTAGTGGAAGAACTCAAAAAACTACAAAACAGTGGACACATAACCAAATTAGAGAAATATAGCGACGAATTTTTCATATCCACAATCGTCTTTACAGCGAAGAAAGACAAATCAATAAAATTATCAACGGAATGTAAAACAATCAATCAAGCAGTCCATAAGAATAAAATATCAGATGCAAAACATCGACTGCCTAATGGATAGCATAGCACAAACCACAACTCAAGCGTCCGAAGAAGGAGAAGTCCTTTTCTCAACAATAGACCAACGCTGCATGTACAGCTAACTACCATTAGATGAAGAGACAGCAAAGCAATGCAACTTCAAAATAATAGGCGGACACGCCACAGGAACGTACTGATTCAACAATGGGTTTTACGGACTACCAGACATGCCGGCAGAATTCCAAAAAAATCATAGAGAAAACATTGTACGATCTCACGAACACATTCAGCTTCCTGGATGGCATTATAATAGTTACCGGATGTGGCTTAAAGATCATAAGGAAAAACTATTTAAATGCCTAGACAGTCTAAACGAAGAAAACCTAGCAATCAATCTAAATAAATGCTACATCGCAAAAAAAAAAATAAAGTGGCTTGGTTACAACTCTGATCAACAAGGTATACAACCAATCATCTCTAAGACGCAGGCAATGCTGAACTTGAAGCCACCCACTTCTCATAGACAACTTATATCATTCCTAGGAGGCGTCCTTAATCTGAAAAAATTTCATGACAAATTTAGCATCCTTATGTCGGGAATTCAGAAACTTACTACAAAAAGACACGAAATACGTATGGACAGACCACCACCAAACAATGTTCGCAAGCATAAAAAAGTGCATCTGAAAAACACACACTACGACACAAAAAGAAAGACCAGAGTCAAAACAGATGCATCGAGATCAGGCTAAGGAGCAGTTCTAGAACAAAGAACATGCAACGGATTGGAATCAATATCCTACGCCTCCAGATTTTTAAACAAAGCAGAAGAAAAGTATAGTATAAATGAAATAGAGCCCGTGAGGGTAGTATGGGCGCTAGAACAATTTAAACACTGTCTACTAGGACATCATTTTACTGTGCAAACAGACCACAGAGCACTACTATTAATCCTCCAGAGAGGCAGGCCAAAGAAACAACACAACAACCAACCGGCCAATACAAGGCAAAAAACGCGCAGCGATTCCAACAGCGTTAAATCAAACGCCTTAGAATCATCCAACGATTCCAATAAATTACTAAACAAACAAACCAAACGGCAGAGAGGTAGGCCTAAAAAAATGAGGGTGGAATTGTCGAAAGGTTCCACACCAATTAAAGGAAATAGCCATGAACACGTCACGGCCGAGAGGTAGGCCTAAGAACACGTCACCCGAATAGGACGCTCTATAAACCATAAGGTAAAATCACAATTTAAGACCAACTACAACCCTGTCTATCAAAAAGGAAGACGCGTACCGCTACGCATAGAAATACAAGTAGTGAAAGATTTCAAAAAACTACAAAACAGTGGACACATAACCAATTTAGAGAAATGCAGCGACGAATTTTTCATATCCCCAATCGTCTTTACAGTGAAGAAAGACACATCAATAAAACTATCAACGGAATGTAAAACAATCAATCAGGCAGTCCATAAGAATAAATATCAGATGCAAAACATCGACTGCCTAATGGATAGCATAGCACAAACCACAACTCAATCGTCCGAAGAAGGAGAATTCCTATTCTCAACAATAGACCAACGCTGCGCGTACAGCCAACTACCATTAGATGAAGAGACAGCAAAGGAAAGCAACTTCAAGATAATAGGCGGACACACCACAGGAGCGTACTGATTCAACAATGGGTTTTACGGACTAACAGACATAAAGGCAGAATTCCAAAAAAAACATAGACAAAACATTGTACGATCTAACGAACACATTCAGTTTCCTGGATGACATTATAATAGTTACCGGATGTGGCTTAGAAATCATAAAAAAACTATTTAAATGCCTAGACAGTCTAAACGAAGAAAACCTAGCAATCAATCTAAACAAATGCCACTTCGCAAAAATAAAGAGGCTGGTTTACGACTTTGATCAAAAAGGTATACAACCAATCATCTCTAAGACACAGGCAATCTTGAACTTGAAGCCACCCACGTCTCATAAATGACTTAAACCATTCCTAGGAGGCGTCCATCATCTGACAATATTCATACCAAATTTAGCACCCTTATGTCGTGAATTCAGAAACTTACTACAAAAAGACACGGAATACGTATGGAGAGACCACCACCAAACAATGTTCGCAAGCATAAAAAAGTGCCTCCGGAAAATAACGGAAAACACACACTACGACACAAAAAGAAAGACCAAAGGCAAAACAGATGCATCGAGATCAGTCTAAGGAGAAGTTCTAGAACAAAAAACATGCAACGGATAGGAATCAAAATCCTACGCCTCCAGATTTTTAAACAAAGCAGAAGAAAAATATAGTATAAATGAAATAGAGCCCGTAGGGGTAGTATGGGCGCTAGAAAAATTTGAACACTGTCTACTAGGACATCAGTTTACTGTGCAAACAGACCACAGAGCACTACCATCAATTCTCCAGAGAAGCAGGCTAAAGAAACAACACAACAACCAACCGGCCAATACAAGGCGACAAAAGCGCAACGATTCCAACAGCGTTAAATCAAAGGCCTTGTAATCATCCAACGATTCCAACAAGTTACTAAACAAATAAAACAAATGGCAGAGAGGTAGGCATAAGAAAATGAGGGTAGAATTGTCGAATGATTACACACCTAATGACTACACAACTGAAGGAAATTGAAATGAACACGTCAAAAAGACAAGCAACTATAAAACAATAGCAAATACAACCTACGCAGCGGTCTTAAGACAAACAAGCCACAAATAAGCACAACGAAAAATGACGTCAGTAGCAATGCACAAGACACACAGCAAACGATTAAAAACACGCGCATTTGTTAATTTACGTAGACACAACACAACAGCTCGCTCCTAACAAGTAACAAAACTTTTTTAATCAAATGGACAATTCAAACAAGACTTCTAACAGCCCCATATTTAAATCCCCTGTTTAGAAGAAAACTCTCTCAATGAGCAATTACCTTAGCCCTAATCTAAAAACTTCGGCCTTACCACCGGACGACCATCATCTACCAAAGCACCTCACGAATTTGTTTAACACCCAACTAATTGCAGCAATGATCACCGGGGACACAGTACAACGCGAGATTAGGGCCTGTATTCTCACTGAAGATCAAGCCCGATGTAAAAGACTGAGCAAACAAATACACGCAAAATGGAGAAGTCTCAGCGCCAACAACGGCCGTATAATAGTGGACAACAAGCTGGCTATACCAAACACACTGAAGGAATCAATCATGGATATACTTCACGCAACGCATCCAGGAGCGTGGGGTATGACCGAACTGAGACAAAAGCTATGGTGGTCTTTTATCAATCGCGAGTTGATCAATAAGTTCAAAATGTGCCGACCCAGTACCCAATCCGATAAGAATTTAAAAAGTATAATGAGAAGGTTCAATTGAGCACCTCTTCCACCATGCTCTTTACCAAACGAAGAAATTCAACTAAACTTCGGCGGACCCATATTTGATGGACAAGGGAGGGAAGTTTACTTTCTAGCGTGAATTGACCGCTTCTCAAAATTCCCAACCCTCAAATTAGTATCAAACGCAAACGGCCCCAACATAAAAAAGTTTTTAAACTAATATGTCGCCCAACACGGTGTACCTAGAAAAATTAGAATAGATCAAGCCAAATGCCTAAAAGGTAATAAAACACAAGAACTATGTAAGCGATACAACATAGAACTAGTATATGCCCCAACAACCATCGTCTAATATGCCTAGTAGAACGCCTAATACAGACAGTCAAACGATGTTTA
This sequence comes from Convolutriloba macropyga, assembly GCF_964194025.1. Taxonomy (NCBI): domain Eukaryota; kingdom Metazoa; phylum Xenacoelomorpha; order Acoela; family Convolutidae; genus Convolutriloba; species Convolutriloba macropyga. The sequence continues at coordinate 25,365,198 of NC_134474.1, forward strand.
GGTTGCATAACACTAGACCCAAATGTGAGACCACTTGTAGCATATATGAAACCACTCATGATAAACGCTACAGATCGAAATACTACCAATCATGATAATTATCAGTTCTACTTTAAAAAACTTTTTACATTAAAAGGTATTAAAACACAGAATGATGTTTTAACACAAAAAAAATTAAAGCAAATGGTTTTAGTTTAATATCAACCGTTTTAAGAATTATAAGTCCGGGTTTTATGATATATAATTATGTTTATCCTGATATAACAGTGAAATATGCTGGACTTGTAGCGATGGGTGCAAGTTGTATGTTAAGTAGAGCAATTACATTAGTTAATTATGGTTATGGAGAAGATCTGCAAAGCATGTTGGAGAACCATGAGCAAAGCTCGTTCGCAGATGATCTACGAAGTAGCTTTGCTAATACAATCCGCGAACTGGTTACACCAATAGAAAAGCTACAAGAAGAATATATAGATGAAGAGATGGGAACTTTAAGTAGAAGAGGACAAAAATATTTAAACAGACTATATGGAAATAAAGAAGAACTTAGAGAAGAAATTATAAACTTTGTTAGAGATAAAACGGAATTAGACCTTGAAGTGATTTTAGATAGAAGATATAAAACTAATACACTCAATACGTTAGGAAAGGAGTATTTAGCTATATGTATCCTGTCTAAAGATAATACTAAAGATTTAATTGAAATCTTGGCTAAATTCGTGGATCAGTGAAACTGCTCTCTTTCTTCGAAGCCTACTACGGAAGAAAATCAATCGCCGCACTAACGAAAATAACATCTAAACTAAATACGAATAATATAAATTTGTCAAACACTCTAAAATACTAACCAGATGCGAACATCATAGGCTAGGAGGAACTAATCAACGTCAAAAATCTAGATATTGACGCCGAAGTCCAGGAAACAAAACGACGAAAACTGCAGGAGGCCAAAGATGACAATAGCAAAGTACCGCCTAAAATCAAGCTCCAATCAGCCAAATTTGAGGAACCACTAGCCAGAAATAGCCCTCGACTCCAGTTAGCACGCAAAAACCTCGCCACCTCACGAAACAGAAAGCAACTCCAAGGCTTATACGAAGCCATCCCTGGAGGGGCAACACTCGTCAAAACCAGAGATTCCACCATAACCATCAATGTACCCGGCCAACAGGACACCGTCCTGAACAAATCCAACGTCGCCAATTTCAGAACAGCAGAGCAACGACAAATTCCGCTAAAAATTTTTCGGCCAGAAAGACCGCACGCAACCACCATGCAAAATTCATACATAGCATGGAGTCGCATGCTCAAGAACTTCAGAACAAAAATCTCGGCCATCGAGCCATCCACAAAATAGGATCGCAAGCGTAAGAAACAGACAGAAAGGCAAAAACCAACCTCTCAAAAGTCAACCGCATGAAAATTCCGACAAAAGATGTTATCAACCGTCCGCCAAGAAAGCTCTCCCAAAACGAGAAAGCACTCGGCGGCATCCTCTTAAAAGTCGGTCGACGAAAAAGTAGAAGAATACCATGAGACGGACACAAGTTATGAATTTGAAACTGTCCCCAACCAACAACTCAAAACACTGAGAGACGCTAAAACAGGAGCATCCACTGGTCGCAGCGTACGAAACAAGAAGAAGCCGAAACGTTACGGCGATCTAACCAAACTTACATCATCGGATGGATCATCAGATGCTGAACAAGCTCCAAAACAAAAGAATGGAACAAGCATCGCCTGCTAATCTCCCCCGAGAGCAACTGTGCGACACAGCATTATCCCCACGATTACAGCCTGCCGAGACACCTCGACAGATAACATCGGATCTGCATCGCACGCCAACCAAGATGACCCCTTACAAAGAAACTTCCGCCCACAAACTCCAATTGTCAAAAACTATTTGTGTACAAAAACTTCTACGCATTAAAACTTTCAGTTCAGAACTCTAACGTTACTCTCATTTATTACTCTCATTTTCCCTCATTTGTTATTCTCATTTGCGGCTGTATTTGCTGCTCTCATTTGCTCTAAATGTTGCACTCTTTTGTTGCTTAAATTCATTGAATAGTACTTAACCCGATTTACTTCTAACCATTATGTTAAGTTTCAATTCTCTCTAGAGGAGGAAATGTGGTACCCTGTGGTACTTACATATCACATTGTCTACTATTAGTTATGTGAATTAATACATGATCTATTTCAGTACGTTTATAGCCTTCTGTTTTATCCAGCATTCAATCGTAACAGGATTGACTAATTCAGTGACAGGTAGTTGTGGCATTGAGCTCAGCTAATACGTTGGCAGTGAATCGCCTAAACGCAGTTCTGGCTTTACGTTGAGAATTAACAGTTTGTCACTGACACTGCTTTGACCTGATCACTTATCGAGATAGACCATTCGATTAGTGTAACGCTCTTGAGTATAACAATACTATAAAAATAATAATATTAATAATAATAATAAAAATAATAAAAAATAATAATAATAATAATAATAATAATAATAAAAATAATAGTAATAAAATTAATATTTATAATTATAATAAAACTAAAAAGAATAATAATAATAATAATCTTAAAAATAATAATATAATAATAATAATAATAATAATAATAATAATAATTATAATAAAAATAATGATAATCATAACATTAATAATAATAGTAGTGGTACTAAAAACTTTCATGACAAAAGTAGTAATAAAAACAATAATAATAATATTATCAATAATAGTAATAATAAAAACCAGTGAGTGTTTTCTCTTGAGTGCAGCCTTATGCACCTAATGAGAAAAGGTTTCAGGATGGAATCATCAACAGACTCTAGAAAACACACGCACAAATCCTATAAGTGTTGCTTGATGCTGTCCTCTAGTGTCGTAAGGTTCAATAAAACGAAACCTAAAAGATACGGCGTCTAGACAAATATTTTTAAGTTAATTGTTTTTCGCAGGAAGCTATTGTTTAAGGTGTACCTAGAAGGTGGAAAAATGTTTGAGCATGAATTACTTGTCTAGTCTACCTGCTGGTGTGCATCCTACATTAAATTTTTTGAAATAAAAAAGTTGTTGTTTTTCACAGAACAATTGTTACCGACTTGTCTGTCAGAGCTTATCCTACTAATTTTCTGGTGATAGAAAAGATGTATGAAAATTTTTGGCACTTTGGTCCTATCAAAAAGGGATTTTTAACCCTAAATTTTAAGCAATTTGCAAATTCTTAACAGACGACGCTCAGAGTCAGGAATTTGAAGTGTTTACTCCTAAGGTTTTGACGGTACTGAAGTTTTTGTACGGAACAGAAAAAAAAACATTCTTAGAAACATTTTTGATGACATTTGTGTTTGATGCAAAACAACAGCTTTATGTTGAGATTAACAGGTGTATTGAAACATATATTCTAGACTTCTGGTGGCTCTTATTTGGTTGCGACTTCTTGTCAGATGTTTTCGGGAAAGAGTATCTCCCAGGTTTTTGGCGATAGATTAATCATCAGCAAACTTCATTTTTTTCTTGAGTTCACAAGGTCATTGGGAACATGCTCCAAGAAGAAGGTCAGGGGTTGAAGAGCATCTTGATTGTCGTTTGATCCGATATCCTTGAACAAAAATGTTTTGAGATAAAATTTCTGTAATGGTAATAACATCAAAAGGGGTGGATGCAGCTCAGGTTCTCTAAGGCCAGAGCAAAAATTTGAATTGAGAAAACTATGGAGAAGAAACCCATGCGAGGCCGGCGACAGGACGAGCCGTGAGCCGTTCTTACTTTGGCAACTCGTACTTAATTGTCTCATCCAGGGGATGTTTCCACAACTATTCCAAGGGGCCAAATTCCTCTGGGCGTCACGTCTTTGAGTACCCACACAACATCTCCAACTTTCAGGGGAGGCTGGTTGTTGTCTGTACATTTAGGTCTCTTGGATAATGTTGGCAGGTACTCCTTAATCTATTGCTACCACACGTGGTTCATCAACTGCTGAACGTTCTTCCAGTTCATGAAACTAGCTGGCTGTTGATCTCCAAAATCTCCGGGTGGCAGGGTACTGTATGGGCGTTGAACGAGGAAATGCTTAGGAGTGAGTGGTTCTTCGTTTTCAGGCTGATCGGCAACGTTTGTCAAGGGTCCAGAACTCCGGATTGCTTCAACCTCCACCATTATTGTCTCAAAGATGTCGAAGGAGAGACGCTTAGATCCTAAAATGATCAAGAGTGTCATCTTGGCGCTCTGAATCAATCGCTCCCACCCGCCACCGAAATGAGGGACGTACGGTGGGTTAAATTTCCTTGTGGTTTTGATTGCAGCTAGAGTTTAATAAATGTTGTCTTTCTCTAACGCCATAACCAACTTCTTCAGCTCTTTGGAGGCGTCGACAAATGTTTCTCCGTTATCGCTGTACAGCATAATGGGTTGGCATCTTCGGCATGTGAACCGTTGATATGCATTGAGGATGGTGTCTGTATTTAAATCTGGACATGTTTCCAAATGGACCGCTCGTGTAACGAGGCATGTAAAAATAGGTCCATAATGTTTCTCGATTTTTTTGTGTGTCTTCAATATAAAACTTGCCAAAAAAAGCCAGTCCGCTATTTCCGTTTCCAGTGTTGGCGAACGGAAATTTGGTATCCTTTGTGGGGAAGCGGAATGCTGGAAGTGGGGCCATTATTGTTTGTATAATCTGAAATTCAAAACGGCGACACTGAAAACATCGATATTTTATTGATAGGAGTGTTTTTCGCAGTCCGATGAAGTAGTAACGTTGTTGTACGAATGCTTTGAACGGTTCCATTACTTGATGAGCACATATTCTGTGAGCATGTTCAAGGTATAGTCTCGCGATCTTTTCCTTTGCGTCCAAAATTATCGGACATTTTTCAATTTCCAATTCTGTTGGAGCAAATAGAAGACGGCCATTTGATCGTAGGAGTGCGTTTTGGTCAATTAATGGATTCATGTTTCTGAATTTGATCTTGGCGTCTAACTTTTGTGTTCTTTTCAATGCAATGATTGTTGAAGAAAAAGCATTGTTCTGAGACAACGTTAGCAGAAAAGAGATCAACAAACATCATCTTTAGTGTATTGACATTTGTTGGAACGATTCCTCTCAGCTCTGTAAATAAAATTGAAGACAGTTGCGCGGGTTAAAAGTAGCTTATTCCATGTTGAAAATCGGTTTGGGTCCAGAACTGGTTTGATTGATGTATTTTTTATTTCTGGTTACGGCACCCACGGTTGAAATCTTTTTCATATCTTTCCAAGAATTTTCAGTGTCTTGCAAAAATTGTGGTGCTGTAAGCCATTTCGGGGGGATTTCTGATTGCTAAAAGCCACGCATTCCATGGTCGGCTGGATTATTATTAGTTGAGACATGATTCCATTCATTAGTTTTAATAGCTTTTTTAACTTCTTCCAGTCGATTCGACACAAAAAGGTTTTGTTTATTAGTTGAGCTGATTCAATCTAAGACAACCCTACTATCGGTCCACTAGTAAACTTTTTCAAATTTTAATGTTATTTCGGTTTGTATCAAGGTTCTGAGGCGTGTACCTAAAACAGCTGCTTCAAATTTTGTTTTTGGCACACTAATTTGTTTAATTGGTGCAACTTTGCATTTTCTGAGCAAGAAAGACGTTTGAAAGCTTTTGTTCTGCTTTGGGTGCAAATGTAAGCAACTGCTGCCAATGAAAAAGTTGAGGCATCAACAAGGACATGAAGCTGGTGATTATTTTCCTGATTCGTTGAGGTGTTCAACAATCTGGGAATTTCGATATCAGACATTGCAAAGTAACTATCAAGATTTTTTTGTAAATTGGAATTTTGTTCTGCGGGAAGTGGTTTAATCCACTTTTTGCCTATCCTCCAGACCTGTCGTAAAAGCATTTTGATTCTAACTGTGAGCAGATACAATATTCCAGGGGGATCGAAAATGGTTGATACTAAGCTAAACATTTTCCCTTGTGTATATTCACTCGCATTCCGGGGATATTGTTCTAATGTCCTCATTGAAAACAGTCAGTTCTAGTATTACATTTCTCACCGAGGACTCGATTGATCTCTTTCAGTTCATCTCGATCTTCTTGCTCAATAAACCTTAGAGCTTTATGATTGTTTGACACAAATTTTGTCAAGCGAAAGCCACCTTTTTGAAGGCTTTTTTTAAATCTGGTTAATGGTTTCAATTGTTTCTTCCATTGACGGCAAAGAGTGGATCTAGTCGTCCATATTAAAATGGTTTTTTATTGCATTAACTGCTTCTGGAAATTCAAATGCATTATATTCTGCGCAACGGTTCAGCACGAAAACTAAACAAAAGGGGGAGCATGTTCCTCCAAAAATTAATCTCGTGACTTGGTAGTCAGATAGGCCCTTTTGTTCGGACAATCTTGGTACGGTTTCGTTGCCCTGGGGGATGCTCTTCTTAATGCGGATTGTCTTGATGGATGATGAAGGTGTTGTATAACTGGTGGTCGGATAGGCCCTTTTGTTTGGACAATCATGGTACGGTTTCTCTGTCTTTGGTTGGGGGGGGGGGGGGGTTTACCCTCTTTGCAAAAAAATTCGGTTTCAGAAGGTGGACTATGTTTTCTTAAACACGGATGTAGGTCTACAATTTTTGGAATGAAACATATATTCTAGAATTTTGGTTGCTCTTATTTGGTTGCGACTTCTTGTCAGATGTTTTCGGGAAAGAGTAACTCTCAGATTTTTGGCAGTAGTTTAATCATCAGCAAACTTTATGCTTTTCTTGAGTTCACAAGGTCATTGGGAACAACAGCTTTAAAACAGCTTCGCAGAAATATAACTCAAGAACACATGAAATTCTATAGAAATCCATAGAAAAGCTGATTGATTGCTGATATGTTTATTACGCGTTTTTTATCCCTAAGCGAAGATTGTTACTTCACGCGGAATCTATTACACTAGTAGCTGGACATTTTAAAACGTGACTTTGAAGTTTTGTTTTAGATTTATTGTAATTAAAATTCGCAATAAAAGCAGAGTTCGCGCGCAAGAATATTGAATGGTTTAGGTTGACAACACTTAATCGAAAAACAAAATTTATTCATTTAAGCTAGAATTTGATAATACTAATATCACAAATCTCCCTCATTAAACGGATTTTTGTTTTTAGTGAAGTTTTAAAAAGAAAATAGTTAAGTAGTGCCGAATTTGCCATCGTGGAACCAATAGTAACCTTCATTACTTTACATTTGGTTGTTATATATAAACTTTTCATAATAGTTTGCTTTTCGTGACTGATATTTAACCAATTCCATTCACGATCATTCGTGCGATTTCATTTTTCGTCCGCTCTTTTTATTGGAGCGCATTATGTTATCCATCGAGTGCTTATGACTATTGGAGGCGCAGAACAACGTTTGAAACCAAAAATTGATCATACCATCCTCATATTTGAAAGAATATTTTTCAAAAATGTTTAAACAAGTTTTTGTAATGTAACGTTCAACTCTTGCAAACATTGTTAAAAAACTTTCACACAAAACACGTGACCTCGTACGCAAAACTACACAAAACTCATCACCATCCCACCCCCCCCCCCCCCCCCCCCTAACAACACCATATTCCCCGTTTGCCATTACCCTCCCCTTGTTCATATCCACCATTCGCACTTTTGTGCCGCAATGGTATCCGGGTTTTCTCACATTAAATGGATAAAACTCTTCACACGCATTAAACCGATTAAACACGCGCCATTTGTAAATGCACCACTCACAATTAACTGATTATGTTGAACGAAACTGTTTTTTACGCACCATTCATAGTTGGTCATTATGGTTGCGCGTGCTTTTGAAATATAGTCGAACTTTTAAATTTACTTATCTGTTACACGAAATTGAGGTTAAATAGAACCACAGAAATTTTGTGGAAGTTGAGTATTTTATTGATTGAGTGCTCCAATTTCTACCTGTTTTATTATTCTTCTGTTGGATACCTTGCCCTATGGCGAAGCTGTTGCCTTTTTTCTCCTAGCTGATAATGACAAAATATAATTGAGGATAAGACTGAAAGCAATCACTAAAACAGTTATGCCTTTCAAATGGTCCACAGTTTGTGCAAGACTTAACTACTGCTTGTGACATGATGCGTCTCAAAGAGTACTAATAGTCCGTATACAAATCGGGATCATATGAGAAGCAAAATTGTCGCACTGATTACGCTTCGGGCTAAATCCCGGGTCAAAATTTTCCGCCAAAAATGATGTAAGGGTGGGGCTGCAATGGGAGGACTTTTTAGGAAAATGCAGCTCAAAAATCTTACGTATTTTTGGGCTGCATTAGGCTTCCAACGGAAGTAAAATGGTGTAAGAGTGAGGGGGTAAAAAACAAAATAACGCCCCAATCTTACATATTTTTGGTCTGTCAAGGAGGGTAAAATGATCTAAAAGTTTTGGTGTAATTTTTCCATTTCCCCCGAACGCTTACATCATTTTACCCCCCTTCACAAACCAAAAAGATGTAAGAGTGGGGGTTTAACTTGTATTTTACCCCTCTTACACCACTTTACCCCCGTTGGAAGCCTTATGCAGCCCAAAAATATGTTCATCATTTTACCACCCTCTCAACAAATTAGCCCCTCACTCTTAAACCACTTTAACACCCTTTGCAGCTCAACTCTTACATCGTTTTACCACCTCAATCGTACATTGTTTTAGCCCCCATATTTGAAGACAGCCAGTCCTGAAACCGCAACCTCTGTACCCTCATCTGGCTCTCCTTAACCTGTAGACCATCAAAGCTTGTGAAAATTTTGATGGTCTATTTATATATATATATATATATATATATATATATATATATATATGTATGAATAACACTTGTCAGAATTGCCTCCTCTCCACAAATTACCATCTCACCCTTACATCATTTTTCCCCTCAGAACAAGTTACCCCCAAACTCTTATATCTATTTTGCCCCCCCCTCCTTGGCAGCCCCGCTCTTAGCTCATTTTACCTCTTCTGAACAAACAACTCCAACTTTTACACCATTTAACCACGCTTGGCAGCTCAGATCTTACCTCATTTTACCTCCACTCTACAAACTACCCCTTACTTTTACACCATTTTACCCCGTCAGAACAAATTACCACCAAACTCTTACATCAATTTACCCCCCTCCCTGGCAGACCAGCTCTTAGCTCATTTTACCCCCACTGAAAAAAAATCTCACTCTTACACAATTTTACCCTTTTTCTCCCATTGCAGCCCATTGCAGCCCACTTTTACCTGGCACTTTTAGTCAGGTGAGGTAATTCCTCAAAAGTCTCACCATTGCAACCCATCGCAGCCCACTCTTAAACGGCAATTTTAGCCAGGGGACGTAATTCCTCAAATTTCCTCCCATTGCAGCTCTCTCTTACGTGGCAATTTTAGTCTGGGGGATTTCCTCAAAAATCCTCCCACTGCTGCCCATTGCAGCCCACTCTTAAATGGTATTTGTAGTCAGGGGAGGTAATTCCTCAAAAGTCCTCCCATTGCAGCCCAATGCAGCCCTCTCCTACTTGGCTATTAGGTCCTCCAATTGCAGCCCATTGCAGCCCAATCCTATGGCGATTTTTGTCAAGGGGTAATACCTCAAAAGTTCTACCATTGCAGCCCAAATGCTACGTCATTTTACCCCGCTCTGAACAAAATACCCCCACACTCTTACAACAATTTACCCCCATAGACAAATTACCCCCACTCTTACAACAAAATGGGAGGATTTTAGGACCGACATTTGACCCAGGTTTTGAATAATCATAATAATAATACTAATGAGTAAACCACCGTGAAACAAAATAAAAAGAATTATGATGAATGGACCAAAACGGAAATAGTACTGAAGCAGTGAAACACTACAAGGAAGTGGAAATAGATGCGACAAAATTTAATGAAGAATAGAGGAAGCACATCAAAATAGTGCAAAACAAAGCAGATCAGAATCTAATGAAATGGAAATGAAGTTACTTCAGCGAAGAATTTGTGCTTGGCCGAGAAAAATTTCGTATGAAGCTCTTGACTTCTTACGCGGGCGGTTTCTTGGCTTCAGCTCTCACTTTATTGAATCGGACAACGTCTGCTTCCACGCTTTTAGACGCATCACTGAGGATGGAATAACTTTCTGCAGAAATGGGAAATTTGTACAACTCATCAGGTTGAATTTCGTGGGCACAGGTTGTATCATCTCACAAGTGAACTTCAATTTCATGTTGTCCAGTTTGCTGAAACAAAATTGGCATTGTTTTTAAGTTAACTTCTGAACAAAGTCTTTCTATTCCTTTTTTTGCTTTAAAGACATTCTCTCACAATGTGAAATTGGCACCATTTCAATGTCGACTTCTTTCACAAAAATCCCTTATCTCTAAATTAGGCATAAAATGTATTAACTCAGAGCAAACTTGGCACAATTTTTACGAAGTTGATTTTTTTCCACACAAATCTCTCAGTTGTAAACTTTCCAGATATCTTACATCACAAACCAAAACTGGCACTTTTCAAAGAAATTGATTTTAAAACAAAAATCCAGCAACTGTTCACTTTGCATAATATTTTAACTACTTTTTTTATTGAGCATAATTAGTTAATTGTATACAGTGGTAACTTTAATAAGGCAATGTATCGACTATCAATACACGCAAAATATATTGCTGTTTACAAAAAAATACATAGTTAAGAATTTGTTCCATGCTGTCTCGGCACATCGACTTAATCTTGGTAGCCAATGTGCCACCTGGTACCCCCACAGCATTCAAATTGAATCACAGATGTTGCAACACATGATTCTGGGACGCTGTTTGCGGTTCGATGGAGAGGTTTTCCCGAGGAAGCAAAATGGCGAAATGAAGGTAGAGTTTCAGAGTGGCTCATTGCGCAAGATGCTCCTCGATATACAGCGTAGATGCGTCATCTGAGAAAAGATGAGACGGGAAAACGCGCTTCCAGACGAGAAAACGCGATTTCAACCGAATACAGTTAAAAAAGTTTTACAAAATTTTCTCATTAGTCACATTGTGATAAAATTCAGGATGGTTGTTGTTGCGCAACAATCAAGTCAGAAGTGAAACTTGAAAGAACATTAACTTTTGTTCTTATCACAACAAAACGAGTTGGTTGTTCCCGCAAGTTAAAACTGATATAAAAAACTTAACATACTGTCTAGAACTATGTGTTTGAATCCTTATCTGCATTCTCTTACATTTTATGGTTTACCCCTCGTTCAAAGAACAAAATCTTTCCCCAAAACATTATTGAGGACAAATGTCTCAGCTGTTACTGGCAAAAAGTTTCATAGGACACAGAAGAGACACAGAAAAGACACCGAAAAGACACAGAAAAGACACCTAAAAAACACAGAAAAGACACAGAAAAGAAAAGACAAGCGATTTTTTCAGTGACGAAGCCAAGATTGGGTTACAGACGTTACCCAGCAAAGACGATTTTTTGGGAATTGGATTTCAGACGTCACCCCGACGAGAGGATCTAGTTTTTTTTACTAGTTTCAGACGTCACCAGCAGAAGTCCGTCCGAGGTCTCAGACATTACCTCTGATGTACTGTTCCCCGGTAGGAACCATCCAAATTCTCTACTTTTTTTCGACAAAAAGCCTCCAAAAAAATTATACTTTTTTGTTACTATAATAGCTCGATTTATAAAACTTGACAAGTTTTATTATTTTCAAAGCAAGGAAAAGCAGTTTTCTAACTTTAAAGAAAATTCTGCGAAAAAAAAAACACAAATATCTGAGAAATGCCCCCTTAAGTCAGAAAGTTCAAAAAACACAACTTAGTTCTCTGACTATATATCCAATTGAATTGCGAAGAAAACCATCAAACCACTCTCTTGAATTGATCTGCGATCAAACACAAAGCTATTTCCAACGATTTATCCAATCGGTAGAATGAACCATTAAACCACTCTCTTGAATCCGTTTGTAATCAAACAGAAAGCTATTTCCATCGGTTTATCAAATCAGTATCATATCAATAAGAAATGTCAGAAAAAACTTTTTGAATTTAGAAAAATCAAAAAACACATTATAGTTTTCTGAGTACATATCCGTTTCAATTGTGGAATAAACCAACAAATCACTCTCTTGAATTAGTTTGTTATCAAACAGAAAGCTATTTCCATCGGTTTATCAAGTCAGTATCATATCAATAAGAAATGTCAGAAAAAAATTTTGAATTCAGAAAGTTCAAAAAACACAATTTGGTTTTCTGAGTACATATCCGGTTCAATTGCGGAACAAACCAGTCTCTTGAATTAGTTTTTAATCAAACAGAAAGCCACTTCCATCGGTTTATCAAATCAGTATCATATCAATAAGAAATGTCAGATAAAACATTTTGAATTTAGAAAAATCAAAAAACACATTTTAGTTTTCTGAGTACATATCCATTTCAATCGCGGAAAAAACCATTAAAACACTTTCTAGAAAAAATTTGTAATAAAAAATAAAGCTATTTCCATCGGTTTATCAAATCAGTATCATATCAATAAGAAATGTCAGAAAAAAATTTTTGAAATCAGAAAAATCAAAAAACACCATTTAGTCTTCTGAGTACATGTCCGTTTCAATTGCGGAATAAACCAGTCTCTTGAATTAGTTTTTAATCAAACAGAAAGCCACTTCCATCGGTTTATCAAATCAGTATCATATCAATAAGAAATGTCAGATAAAACTTTTTGAATTTAGAAAAATCAAAAAACACATTTTAGTTTTCTGAGTACATATCCGTTTCAATTGCGGAAAAAACGATTAAAACTCTTTCTAGAAATAATTTGTAATCAAAAAGAAAGCCACTTCCATCGGTTTATCAAATCAGTATCATATCAATAAGAAATGTCAGATAAAACTTTTTGAATTTAGAAAAATCAAAAAACACATTTTAGTTTTCTGAGTACATATCCGTTTCAATTGCGGAAAAAACGATTAAAACTCTTTCTAGAAATAATTTTCAATCAAAAAGAAAGCTATTTCCATCGGTTTATCAAATCAGTATCATATCAATAAGAAATGTCAGAAAAAACTTTTCGAATTTAGAAAAATCAAAAAACACATTTTAGTTTTCTGAGTATATATCCGTTTCAGTTGCGGAATAAACCATTAAAACACTTTCTAGAAACAATTTGTAATCAAAAAGAAAGCTATTTCCATCGGTTTATCAAATCAATATCATTTCAATAAGAAATGTCAGAAAAAACTTTTTGAATTTAGAAAATTCAAAAAACACCATTTAGTCTTCTGAGTACATGTCCGTTTCAATTGCGGAATAAACCAGACTCTTGAATTAGTTTTTAATCAAACAGAAAGCCACTTCTATCGGTTTATCAAATCAGTGTCATATCAATAAGAAATGTCAGAAAAAAATTTTTGAATTCAGAAAATTCAAAAAACACAATTTAGATTATTGAATCCATATCTGTTTCAATTGCGGAATAAACCATTAAAAACCTCTTTTGAATTGGTTTGCAATCAAACAGAAAGCCATTTCCATCAATTTATCCAATCAGTATCATATAAATGAGAAATGTCAGAAAAAAATTTCTGAATTCGGTAAATTCAAAAAACACATGTTTTTTTTCTGACTACATATTCATTTGAATTGCCGAATATACCACTAAACAAAATCCTAAAACAAGTCATTGTCAGTCGGTTTGATAGTTTCACTTGAATAGGGAATTAGAAAGAAAGTCATTAGGCGCCACACCAAATATCAAATCTTTGATTTGACGAAAATAACTACCATTTTAATTTTTTTTTTGGAAAAAACTTCCAAAACTTGATTTTTTGCAGAATTTTTCGGTCTCAGACGTTAATGTCTGCGATGTCCCATTATCCTTATTGGTTTCAGACGTTATCATCAGAAGAGGAGTTTTCAAAGAAAATTGGTTCCAGTAGAAACCAGAAAAATTGATGTTTTTTTCCCTATTTTAGTTTTTTTGAAAGGCAGATCTCAGACGGTATCAGTCGGAGAGAGCTTTGAAAATTTAGTTCAGTCAATGAAAATTAAAGACAACGAAGAAAGAGCGAAAAACAGCAGATAAAGTCACACTGTTTTAAAGAAAACGAAAAAGTTTTTCCAAAACCCGAAAAAAGACAATACACCAAAGAGTTCTAAAGATTTCCAAATATGACTCGTCTCCGCAATTTTCTAGCAATCCCAGCCTTTCTGTAGCTCTTGTTGTCTAGACGCATCGCATTTTTACAAATTTCTTATATTTAGCCGTCACAAAAACAATAAAACTCATAGAAAAAGAATAGGTTTCAAAGTTATAAATTCACAAAAAACTGTGAGAGGTATTTATTAATTATAGTGCTCGGTTAGGGTAAGGGAGCTAAGAAAAGATTTCTTGGGTTGTTTTATAAACTTTCTGGTTACTAATTTATTCGTATTTGAGAGAAACAGATGAGTGTATTGAAGTTTTCAAGAAATAGGAGTTTAATGTGACAATTATTTGAGTTCTGGTCTAATATTGGTTCAACTGCATAATTGTAGCAAAGCACAGTTTTCCTTTCAACCACAGTAGCCACACACACTAGTCCAAACAGTTAAAGCCAGCTATTTAAGCAAAACTTGTGTTAATTCAACAAAAAACAAGCAATTATTTTGGTCTGTCGATCGAAAACCGATTAAAGCGCGCGAACGTTCGGAATAGCACAAAACACATCCTAGGACATCATTTTTGAGAAAAGTTGCGTCGCTGGTCTTTTGAACAGGAAAACACCAGGATCATTAGCATTCAAACCTTAGACAACCTTTTTTAAATCAAAAATTTGCGTCGCTCCGGTTCTCAAAGCCGTATTTCACCTTCAGTAACGAGCTTCTTCACCAACAGCATCAGCAATTAGCTTCAACACAGCAACGTCCACCAATATGTCGAATCAGAACAGCGCTGAATGTCAGTTTGCCATCAACATGTTCAAAGCGACAGAAATGTCAATGAAGAAACTGCTCGATCTCCTTGAGAAAACTGTGGAGCAGAAAAAGAGTTTCCGATCATTGTCTTTGATGATCAACAAGATCAAAGGCCAGGAAGCAGAGCTCACGAATCACGAAACTTTCAGAGGAAGTGATGAGACAGCAGCCACATCAAAGGACTGCATCATCAATATTGAATAGGCAGACGACATTAATAACTCGACTCAATGAATTGGATTTGCAAGTCGATCTGTCGGACGATGATGGCCAGCTCAATCAGCCTTCAAGTCGCTTTAGAGATGATGTCAGCATAATCTCCATTAAAAGAAACTTGTCTCGGCAATCAGCACCTGCGCCCAGTGACGACAAGGAACGAATCCAGCATCAGCAATATATAGAAGAAATGCAAACCAGCAGTAACATCTTCAATCAGCCGCCCCCAATACCACCACGGCCAAGACAACCATCAATTTTTCTACAAACATCTGATGAACCAGGACTTCAAATTCTACATGTGCTTGAAGCCCACCAAAGAAATCCTGAAAAGGAAGTTCATGAAAGTCTTCTAAAATCGAAAAATAACCTTGAAAACCAAACAAATGCTCCCAATCCTTTTCCCTACTTTGACAAAGATACCAGCCAGGAATTCACATCTCCAACATAATTAGGGAAACTCGAAATTACCTCCAATCTGGTAAATAGAGATGTCCGCGAAATTGAAACAGCTCAAATCAATTTGAGTGACAACTTTAACACGTCGCAGAACCTTTTGCCTCCAATCCAAAATTTGAATTTTTCAAGTAATCACTCACTTTCAAACCCCTTCCATTTGGCACTTCCAACTATTCAGTAACGTGCAGATGGTCTATTTGCCCAAAACTTGGCATTGGAGGAAACCTTCAATTTAAATTTGCCAAAGCAAAGAAACAATCAGGTTTCATATTTCACAATTGGCACAATTTTTACGGAGTTGATTTTTTTCCACACAAGACCCTCAGTTGTAAACTTTGCAGATGTCTTACATCACAAAGCAAAACTGGAATTTTCTAAAGAAGTTAATTTTTTAAAAAAAACCCAGCAACTGTTAACTTTGCATAATATTTTATCTACTTTCTTTATTGAGCATAATTCGTTAATTGTATACATCTTTAATCAAGCAATATATCGATTATCAATACACGCAAAATAAACTGCTGTTTACAAAAAAGTTACAATGTTAAGAAGTTGTTCCATGCTGGCTCGGCACACCGACTTAATCTTGGTAGCCAATGTGCCACCTGATACCCCCACAGCATTCAAATTGAATCACAGATGTTGCAACACCTGATTCTGGGACACTGTTTGCGGTTCGATGGAGAGGTTTTCCCGACAAAGCAAAATAGCGAAATAAGGGTACAGTTCCAGAGTGGCTCATTGCGCTAGATGCTCCTCGATATACAGCGTAGATGCGTTATCTGAAATGAGAAATGATGAGACGAGAAAACGCGCCGATTTCAACCGAATAAAAATGAAATACTTTCACAAAAAATTTCTCATCAGTCACATTGTGATAATATTCAGGATGGTTTTTCTTGCGCAACAATCAAGTCAGAAGTGAAACTTGAATGAACATTGACTTTTGTCCTTATCACAACAAAACGAGTTGGTTGTTCCCGCAACTTAAAACTGATATAAAAAACTTAACAAACTGTCTAGAACTATGTAATTGAATCCTTATCTGCATTCTCTTATTTTTTTATGGTTTACCCCTCGTTCAAAGAACAAAACTTTTCCCCAAAACATTTTTGAGGACAAAAGTCTCCCCTTGTCACAGGCAAAAATTTCATAGGACACAGAAAAGACACCGAAAAGACACAGAAAAGTCACCGAAAAAACACAGAAAAGGCACAAAAAAGAAAAAAACATTTTCTGCATCGACGAAGTCAAGATTGGGTTAGAGACGTTACCCAGCAAAGACAATTTTTTTGGGAATTGGGTTTCAGACGTCATCCCGACGACAGGATCTAGTTTTTTTTTATTAGTTTCTGTCGTCACCAGCAGAACTCCAACCGAGGTCTCAGACATTACCTCTGATGTACTGTTCCCCGGTAGGAACCATCCGAAATCTCTCTTTTTTATGATAAAAAGCCCCCAAAAAGGTGATATTCGTCCCCCAAAAAACTTTGTTACTATAATAGCTCGATTTATTAAACTTGTAAGCTCGATGTATAAAACTTTATAAGTTTTATTATTTTCAAAGCGAGGAAAAGCAGTTTTTTAACTTTCAATAAAAAATCTGCGAAAAAAAAATAAATATCAGAGAAATGTTCCTTAAATCAGGAAATTCAAAAAACAAAAATTAGTTTTCTGACTACATATCTCATTGAATTTCGGAAAAAAAACTATCAAACCACTCTCTTGAACTGGTTTGCAATCAAACAGAATGCTATTTTGATTGATTTATCCAGTCAATAGAATAAACCATTAAACCACTCTTTTGAATTCGTTTGTAATCTAACAGATAGCTATTTCCTCGGTTTATCAAATCAGTATCATATCAATAAGAAATGTCAGAAAAAAAATTTTTGAATTCAGAAAATTCAACAAAACACAATTTAGTTTTCTGAGTACATATACGTTTCAATTGCGGAATAAACCAACAAATCACTCTCTTGAATTAGTTTGTTATCAAACAGAAAGCTATTTCCATCGGTTTATCAAGTCAGTATCATATCAATAAGAAATGTCAGAAAAAAATTTGAATTCAGAAAGTTCAAAAAACACAATTTGGTTTTCTGAGTACATATCCGTTTCAATTGTGGAACAAACCAACAAATCACTCTCTTGAATTAGTTTGTTATCAAACAGAAAGCTACTTCCATTGGTTTATCAAATTAGTATCATATCAATAAGAAATGTCAAAAAAATCTTTTTGAATTCAGAAAATTCAAAAAACACAATTTAACTCTCTGAATCCATATCTGTTTCAATTGCAGAATAAACCATTAAAACACGCTTTTGAGTTGGTTTGCAATCAAACAGAAAGCCTTTTCCATCGATTTATTCAATCAGTATCTTATTAATGAGAAATGTCAGAAAAAGTTTTTTGACTTCAGAAAATTCAAAAAACAAGTTATTTTTCTGACTACATATTCATTTGAATTGCCGAATAAACCACTAAACAAACCCTAAAACAAGTCATTGTCAGTCGGTTTGATAGTTTCACCTGAAGAGGGAAGTAAATAGAAAATCATTAGGCGCCACGCCAAATATCAGAACTTTCATTTGACGAAAATAACTACCATTTTAATCTTTTTTTTTGGAAAAAAACTTCCAAAACTTGGTTTTTTGCAGGAATCCTGGGTTTCAGACGTTGCCGTCTGTAAAGACCCTATTGGTTTCAGACCATCAACAAAAGAGGAGTTTTCGAAGAAAATTGTTTCCAGTAGTCACCAGAAAATTGGATGTTTTTTTCCTACTTTCAGTTTTTTTGAATAGCAGATCTCAGACGTTATCTGTCGTAGAGAGCTTTCAAAGTTTAGTACAGTCAATGTATTTTAAAGACAATGAAGAAAGAGCGAAAAACAGCAGATAAAGTCGCACAGTTTTAAAGAAAACGAAAAAGTTTTTGCAAAACCCGAAAAAAGACAATACACCAAAGAGTTCCAAAGATTTCCAAATACGATTCGTCTTTGCAATATTCTAGCACTCCTAGCCCTTCTGTAGCTCTTGTTGCCTAAACGCATCGCATTTTTACAAATTTCTTATCTTTAGCCGTCACAACAGCAATAAACTCATAGAAAAAAACAGGTTTCAAAGTTATAAATTCGCAAAAAACTGTGAGAGGAATTTATTACTCATAGTGCTGTGTTAGGGTAAGGGAGCTAAGGAAAAGTATCTTCAGTAGCTTTATAAGCTTTCTAGTTGGTAATTTTTCGTATTTGAGAGAAACAGACGAGTGTATTGAAGTTTTCAAGAAAAAGGATTTTAATGTAACAATTATTTGAGTTCTGGTCTAACATTGGTCCAACTGCATAATTGTAGCAAAGCACAGTTTTCCTGTCAACCACAGTAGCCACACACTAGTTCAAACAGCTAAAGCCTGCTTTTTAAGCAAAACTTGTGTTAATTCAACAAAAAACAAGCAATTATTTAGGTCTGTTGATCGAAAAACGATTAAAGCGCGCGAACGTTCGGAATAGCATTTTTTAGTGGAAAAAGCTAAATTTAGCACAAAAAAGACATCCTACGTTATCACTTGTGGGAAAAGTTGCGTTGCTGGTCTTTTGAACAAGAAAAAGCTAGGATCATTAGCATTCAAACCTTAGACAACCTTTTTTAAATCAAAAGTTTGCGTCGCTCCGGTTCTCAAAATCATTTTTCACCTTCAGTAACAAGCTTCTTCACCAACAGCATCAACAATCAGCTTCAACAAAGCAACGTCCACCAATATGTCGAAGCAGAACAGCGCTGAATGTCAGTTTGCCATCAACATGTTCAAAGCGACAGAAATGTCAATGAAGAAACTGTTCGATCTCCTTGAGAAAACTGTGGAGCAGAAAAAGAGTTTCCGATCATTGTCTTTGATTATCAACAAGACTAAAGGCCAGGAAGCAGAGCTCAAGAAACTCTCAGAGGAACTGATGAGACAGCAGCCACGTCAAAGGACTGCATCATCAATATTGAATAGGCAGACGACATTAATAACTCGACTTAATGAATTGGATTTGCAAGTCGATCTGTCGGACGATGATGGCCAGCTCAATCAGTCTTCAAGTCGCATTAGAGATGATGTCAGCATGATCTCCAGCAGAAGAAACTTGTCTCGGCAATCAACACCTGCGCCCAGTGGCGACAATGAACGAATCCAGCATCAGCGCGATATAGAAGAAAAGCAGACCAGCAGTATCATCTTCAATCAGCCTCCCCCAATACCACCACGGCCCAGACAACCATCATTGTTTCTACAAACATCTAATGAAACAGGATTTTAAATTCAACAGGTGCTCGAAGCCTACCAAATAAATCCTAAAAATGAAGTTCATGAAAGTCTTCTAAAATCAGAAAATAACTTTGAAAACCAAACAAATGCTCCCAATCCTTTTCCCTACTTTGACAAAGATACCAGCCAGGAATTCAGATCTCCAAAAAAATTAGGGAAACTCGAAATTATCTCCAATCCGGTAAATAGAGATGCCCGCAAATTTGAAACAGCTCAAATCAACTTGAGTGACAGCTTTAACACTTGGCCGAGCCTTTTGCCTCCAATCCATAATTTGAACCTTTCAAGTAATCAATCAATTTCAAACCCCTTCAAGGTGGCAGATCCAACTATTCAATTACATGCAGATGGTCTATTTGCCCAAAACTCGGCATTGGAGGAAACCTTTAAATTAAATTTGCCAAAGTAAAGAAACAATCATGATTCATATGCCAACAGAAATCCTCAATATCATATTTTTTCCAATCTGCAACAGATTTTTGGACCTTCTCAAGTTCAAAAAGGAACAAATGGATACTTCGATAATCAACTGCTGAACTGTGATCTGCAAAACTCCCCTGCTTACCGACAGTGGCAAACAGAACCTCACATCTTCCCAGTAAACCTGATAAAATAGTCGCAGAAAACAATTGCCTACAATCCAATGAATGTATTAATCCAATAACTGGGGTACACTCCGCAAGTATCCCTCCAATTACCGTGCCACTCATGGAACAACTGCATCAAAAAACCTTCTTAAATCCTGCAGCTCCTAATTTTCTGCCAAACCAGTTAGCTTCACAATCAAACGTAATTGCAGCTCCTCTGCAATTCCCACAACCTGTGAACATTCAACACGGCCTAGTCAGCACAGGCCTCTCAGTTAATCAAAATATGGCATAACCCAGTCAGTTTTGTAATAACCAATTTGTTCCTGGCTCTCAAGTTCAATCGAACCTTCAAGCCCAAGTTTCTTCCACGATCCATGGACCAATTTGCATTAATCAACAGCTAAACCCTGTTGGACAAAATCAGTTTAGCCAGCCTTCAATCAACCAGAGTGTACTACCCACTGTCAATTGACATATTAGCTCAGTACAATCGAACCCTAATGTAACACAGGAAAGAGGAGATATTAATTTCAAACATTCAATCAAGTTGCCACCTCTGAAACTTCAGAATTTCAATGGTAACCCTATCCATTTTCACAAATGGATCAATAAATTCAACACAATTGTTCACAACAACACTTCCATTACAGACACGCATCGTATAAACTACTTGCGGAATTGTGTAAGTGGGAAAGCAAAGGACTTGATTCATGCTTACTCCTCCGATCCATCTTATTATCAGACAGAACTGAATAAACTAATCCGACATTTCGGTGATCGCACTATAGTTGTTAGTGCGTTCAATAACCAGCTCGAAAACTGGCAAATGAACTTCCAAGACAAGCAATGCTTCGTTGCCTTTTCCTCATTTTTGAAAAGACTAGTGCAAGCCTTCCAATACCTTGGCTTTACAGCAGACCTCCAGTCTACAACACTCATTAAGAAAGCCAAAGAGAAAACACCACATTATTTTGTTCTGAAATGGTCTGAACATTGTCCTACCACACTCAGCTCAGACCCGACTCTTGTGGGTTTTCAACAATGGTTAGAGCTCCAAGTTCAAATCTACGACAAAGTGAGTCGAGAAAGCAATCAAAGAACCATCAGTTCTCAAGCCTCAAAGTTTGTCAACTCGAACAACCTGCAAACCAAGCCATACAATAGCAACCTCCAATTGTCAGTCAACAACGCATCAGCAGAAAACAATAAAAAAACATTGAAACTTTGCGCCTCAGCAAAAACAACCTTCAACTTCACAAAACGTTCCGAATAAAACTTTTAACACAAAACGATCTTGTGAGAAGTGCAAACAAGAACACAGCCTTGCCAGATGCCCTGAGTATCAGTTGTGCTCACCAGGTGATCGATACAACCGTGTCAATCAAAACAATTTGTGTACAAACTGTTTGAGAATCAAACACCTCAAACAATCGTTCCCATCGCAAAAACGATGTCAGGTTTGCAGTGGACTCCACCACACAATTCTTCATGATCCTGCCAAGCAAATCGAACGCCCTACTGCAGCTTTTTCTAATGAAGTTGTTTCTTGTAGCAATCCAACAGCTTCGAATAGTAATGAAGCTTCAAATCAAAATCCAAACACACCTTCTCAACAGAAAAGTCAAACAAACAAAGCCCCCAACAGCCGTTATGGCCAAATTTTCAACAACCGAAGCCAACAGAACGTGCAACGACGTAATTTAAACTGCAATGCAATTAACCAATCGTTCAGTTTTAACCAAGGCTCAGAAACACACGAAAAATTGGTATGAGCAACTGCAGCTTATTCCTGTTTCATTCCTCTAGGGGGATAAAGCATTCGATACCTACGACCTCAAAGACCCCGGTAGCCAATTCAGCTTTGTATTGGCGTCATAGCTGAATTTCTTCAGCTTCCCCGTGAAACTCAACAGTCAGCACCACTACAAATTGTCAATACTGAGAAAAACGTGTCCCTCTCAAAAAATGTTGAGCCAGTCACAATAACTCCATATACGTCGACTGAAATATCGTTTGAACTCTCTCGAACGTTCAGCACCCCGTCCCTGAACGTCGGAGCTGCAAACATTTTTGAACTTAATCAAATTTGTGATGCTTTCAACAGTTTGCGCCACATACATTTCCCAAATATTGCCGATGGCAAAATCGGCGCCCTCCTCGGTGTTAACGCATTCGCATTCACCTAACCTACACATGTTATACCTGGCAATCAAAATCAACCGTTTGGTGTGAAAACTAAACTTGGTTGGACCCTCGCCGGTGAATATGACAATTGTATCTCAGCCACCACTCAGCAGCCCGCAAGTCAGCAAAAGAAGAATTTTATTTTCCATATGTCAAGAAACCGAACAGATGAACCCGGACTTGACGAACTTGTTGAACAGTTCTGGAGTATTGAAGCAGATGGCGTTCAGAAGGACAGTGAACAAGTTTACACAAAACAAGAAGAACAGTTTCTTGATATTTTTAAATAACTCCATCAACCACAATGGTGAGAGATATGAAATCAAACTGCCCTGGAAATCAGAAATAAATTGGAAAACAACTTCTTTTCTGCACTGAACCAAGTCAAAAGCCTCAACACAAGCATTCAGCGTAAACTTTTGTTGCAAGAAAAATACAATAAGACTCTTTTGACAAACCCTGAGAAAAACTATGTCAAACCGGTGGAAATGCAATATCTTCAACCAGACACAAAATTTGGTACCTGACACAATATCCTGTGTAAAATATCAATAAGCCCGGAAAAGTCCGCCGAGTAGCAAATGACGCTTCAAAATTCCGCGGCAAATCGCATAATTCAAACCTTCTTACAGGACCAGATCTCCTTAATAACCTTTTAGGTGTCCTGATGAGATTTCGAGAACATCACGTTGCATCCTTTGCGGACATCGAAGGCATCGCCATGCATCAGAATGATCAATCTGCTCTGCTCTTCGATTTCTTTGGTTAGCAGACAATCAGATACAACAATACCAATTGACCAGACTATACGTTCTTAACCATTGTGCCAAAAAGAACAGTCAACAACTCCCAGAAGCCCTCAAAGCCGTCAGAAAGCACTTTTATTGACTACATCCAATCACATGCAACAGAAAAAGGCACTTGTAAGGCAGTTCTTGAAACAAAACATTGTCTAAAAACAGGTGGGTTTCGACTCACAAAATTTGTTTCAAACAGCTCTATAGTCCTAAAGCAAATCCCTCCAGAAGACAAAGACAACCAGACAGATATTGTTTCAGTTTTTGGTGTTAAATGGAATCCTGAGAAAGACTGCTTTCTTCTGAAACCTCTCACTGATTTCCCAAAAAATGCCTTAGCGCACACTCAACGTAAGATCTTTTTGTCTTGTCTCCTCGTTCTTCGACCCAATAGGGATAATGTCGCCATCAACGATCCGTTTCAAAGTAGTTCACCAAGAACTGTGAAAAATTGGGAAAAATGGGACAAACAATTTGCCCCTCAAGTAGTGAAACCGCTTCAAAAGAATTTGGACTTATACTTTTCTTCACCAGAAGTGACATTGAACCGAACTCTCAATAATAGTTGCCATTCACCAGAAAGTGAAAATGAAAACCTTGTATTTGTCGACGCCTCAGCTGTAGCAGTTGCAACCGTCGCATACTTGAAAACAGTTCCTAACTTAGCCACTGATATTGAAACTTGTTACTTAATAGGCAAATGCAAAGTTGCTCCAATTAAACAAATCAGCATACCCAAATTAGGGTTGGAAGCCGCAGTCATCGGAGTGCGCCTTCTTTCAAACATCAGGAAAGAATCATCGTTTCACATTACTCGTTCTACACTCTGGACACATAATCAAGTAGTACTTGACTGGTTATCCACAACCAAAAAGCTTCCTGTTTTTGTTGCGAATCGCCTCAAATAAATTTTTGCACCAACTGATGCTTACCAATGGAAACACGTTACCACCAAAAATAATCCAGCTGACCACGGGACCCGTGGTCTCAATCCAGGAGAAATTCCAGCCAAGTGGCTAACAGCGCCAGTATTTCTTTCCACAAGACAGCTCAAAGCTCCTGAAAACTCTTCAAAGCATGTGTTAGCAACGCTTGAAATTTCACACAATTTGTCGGAGCAAATAATCAACCCGACACGGTTCTCAACTTGGAACAAGTTGCTCTTGACTTTATCAACAGTCTTCAATTTGGTCTTTCGGATCAAAAAACAAAGGCCTGAAGATCAGCAGTATATAACAGAAGACGTCATTCTTGCAGGAAATCGGCTGATAAAAACTTCGCAGCAAAATTTCTTCTTCTCAACAATCCAAGCCCTGAAACGTGGTTCCAGGAAAGATTCGAAGTGCAAAATCCGTTCGCTCAACCCAATGTTGGACAACAATGGAATCCTCTATTCATGCAGAAGATAGCAATTTGCGCCAGATAACCTCGAAGCCGAGAAATTTCCGATTACACTGCACGCAAAAGACAAGATAGCGACACTCTATATAGAGCATGCACACAACATTTGCCTTCACCAAGGAACAGAGCCAGTGAAAGCTTTTGTGCAGCAAAGATACTACATCATTGGACTCAGAAAAACACTTTTGAGTATAAGATAAAGATGTTTTCTCTGCAGACGATTTGCCGCTCAAAACATTCAACCCCTCATGGTTCCCCTTCCTGTCTGCCGTTTCCCGACAGACTCTACCGAGTATCCTTTCGCGAACAGCGGAGTCAATTTTTTCGGACCTTTTTATAAAGAAGATGCCAAAGGACAGATTGAAAAACACTTCGGCCTCATATTCACTTGCCTGGTTAATAAGTGTGTCCATCTAGAAGCTTGTCCCGATCTCCCGACATTTTTTAAACGATTATCGACGTTTTGTAAGCCGCAGATGTCAGCCAACAACAATGCTCAGTGACAATGGCAAGACATTTATTGGTGCATCTGAGGAACTAAAAAGTTCTGTGAAACGTCTCGACAACGACAAAATCTACAAAGCAATGGCAGCAACGAACACAACTTGGAAGTTCAATCCTCCCTGTGGAGCTCATTTGGCGGTATTTGGGAGCGCTTGATCCAGACCGCGAAACGAACTCTATTGATCATTCTCGGCTCCAGAAGAATGTCGCTTGATGTGTTCAGGACAATTTTGGTCGAGACCAAAGCTACATTGAACTCCAGACTACTAACGATTGTCTCTGACCTTCCAGAAAATGAGAAATGCCTCTCACGCCAAACCATTTTCTGATCAACAGACCGTTCAATTTTCTCCCACCAGGAAAGTTCGACAGCCAAGAACCCGCCAGCTTCAAGTCTTGTGCAGAAGAATGTGCAGCAAATGGTCAACCATTTCTGGAAACAACTCGTCAAGGAGTATCTTCCGACACTGTTAAAGAGGTCCAAATGGAGCGATAGTGACCAAACACCACTCAGAGTCAACGACATCGTTTGGATTCTGAAAGATATGACTCCACATGGAATTTGGCCCCTTGGACGTGTTCTAGAAGTCTACCCTGGAGGAGATGGACAACAACGTGTGGTGAAGGTGAAAACGGCTTACGGCACGTACGTTCGCCCAGTCTCCGCGCTCGAACGTGTTTTGGCTAATTAGCCCATTTTTTCTTGACCTTTTTTCGAAACAGTTCTCTAGGCAGCTTGGGTTACACCCTCTTTGACGGTCTGGTCAACCGTCTGTTATGTGTTAGTTGGCCTCCTCTTTCCCCTGGAGCATGTTTCGGAACAATCAAGTCAGAAGTGAAACTTGAAAGAACATTGACATTTGTCCTTATCACAACCAAAACGAGTTGGTTGGTCCCGCAACTTAAAACTGATATGGAAAACTTAACAAACTGTCTAGAACTATGTAATTGAGTCCTTATCTACATTCTCTTACATTGTATAATTCATTTTGATGATCAAATCTAGTTGTTCAGATTTTGTACATCCATTTTTCCATTCAGTGCTTTTACTTAATTTCCCGGCTAGTAGAACAGTTTACTTTGTTCTAATTCAGTTTACCTCAAAAGTCCTCCCATTGCAGCCCAATGCAGCCCTCTCCTACATGGCTATTAGGTCCTCCCATTGCAGCCCAATCCTTTGGCAATTTTAGTCAGGGGTGTAATTCCTCAAAAGTCCTCTCATTGCAGCCCCTTTCAGCCCACTCTTACATGGCAATTTTAGTCAAGGAGTAATTCCTCAAAAGTTCTACCATTGCAGCCCAAATGCTACGTCATTTTACCCCGCTCTGAACAAAATACCCCCACACTCTTACAACAATTTACCCCCATAGACAAATTACCCCCACTCTTACAACAAAATGGGAGGATTTTAGGACCGACATTTGACCCAGGTTTTGAATAATCATACTAATAATACTAATGAGTTAACCAACCGTGAAACAAATTAAAAAGAATTATGATGAATGGACCAAAACGGAAACAGTACTGAAGCAGTGAAACACTACAAGGAAGTGGAAATAGATGCGAGGAAGCACATCAAAATAGTGCAAAACAAAGCAGATCAGAATCTAATGAAATGGAAATGAAGTTACTTCAGCGAAGAATTTGTGCTTGGCCGAGAAAAATTTCGTATGAAGCTCTTGACTTCTTACGCGGGCGGTTTCTTGGCTTCAGCTCTCACTTTATTGAATCGGACAACGTCTGCTTCCACGCTTTTAGACGCATCACTGAGGATGGAATAACTTTCTGCAGAAATGGGAAATTTGTACAACTCATCAGGTTGAATTTCGTGGGCACAGGTTGTATCATCTCACAAGTGAACTTCAATTTCATGTTGTCCAGTTTGCTGAAACAAAATTGGCATTGTTTTTAAGTTAACTTCTGAACAAAGTCTTTCTATTCCTTATTTTGCTTTGAAGACATTCTCTCACAAAGTGAAATTAGCACCATTTCAATGTCGTTCAGTTGATTTTTTTCCACACAAATCCCTTAATTGTAAACTTTGCAGATGTCTTACATCACAAACCAAAACTGGCACTTTTTAAGGAAGTTGATTTTTTTAAAAAAAAAATCCAGCAACTGTTAAGTATGCATAATATTTTAACTACTATTTTTACTGAGCATAATTAGTTAATTGTATACAGTGGTATCTTTAAATAAGGCAATATATCGATTATCAATACACGCAAAATATATTGCTGTTTACAAAAAAGTTACATAGTTAAGAAGTTGTTCCATGCTGGCTCGGCACACCGACTTAATCTTGGTAGCCAATGTGCCACCTGGTACCCCCACAGCATTCAAATTGAATCACAGATGTTGCAACACATGATTCTGGGACGCTGTTTGCGGTTCGATGGAGAGGTTTTCCCGAGAAAGCAAAATGGCGAAATGAGGGTACAGTTCCAGAGTGGCTCATTGCGCAAGATGCTCCTCGATATACAGCGTAGATGCGTCATCTGAAATGAGAAATGATGAGACGAGAAAACGGGCCGATTTCAACCGAATACAAATGAAATAATTTCACAAAAAATTGCTCATCAGTCACAATGTGATAATATTCAGGATGGTTGTTGTTAAGCAACAATCAAGTCAGAAGTGAAACTTGAAAGAACATTGACTTTTGTCCTTATCACAACCAAAGCGAGTTGGTTGTTCCCGCAACTTAAAACTGATATAAAAAAAACTTAACACACTGTCTAGGACTATGTAAGTGAATCCTTATCTACATTCTCTTACAGTTGTCAATCATTAAAATTGAAATTCTTACTGATGTTATCAATCTGAAGGAAGCACATCTCCGCAGCCACGGTGTTCGGAAAGCTCTTTGTCCGCTGCAATGAGGAGACCATTCCCAGCAGTATTCTTTATCTTCCTGCTGTCATTCTGTCCAGGCTGCTTTTCTCGCAATTCTGACGGTAGACTACTTAAACATTTTTCTTTACTAAACTGTTCCTCAGAAAGCTGTGCAAGATATTTGTGCCTGAACCGAAACAATATTGGAATTCGAACTACAATTACAATAAACGTAAAACTAGCTGAAAAAACGCGTGGAAATTGGTTACGAAACTTGTGAAACTTAATCATCCGAAATTTCCAAAATCTCTTACAAAAAGCTTTAAACATCAAATACATGGACAGTAATTACAAAGCGTGATTTTAAAATGCTCTAAATGTGGATTTTAATTACAAAGCCCATGGAAAATAATTACCTTAAAATCTTGAAAAGTACTT
Source organism: Convolutriloba macropyga (assembly GCF_964194025.1). Classification (NCBI taxonomy): domain Eukaryota; kingdom Metazoa; phylum Xenacoelomorpha; order Acoela; family Convolutidae; genus Convolutriloba; species Convolutriloba macropyga. The sequence goes on from NC_134474.1 coordinate 25,393,849, forward strand.
ACAATTAGATTGTGAAATCTAGTTGCAACTTTCCATAAGTGTTTTCTTCTTCTTTGTTGTGAACTCTGTATACGTTTTTGCGCTTATACGTTTGAAAATCCAGGGGAAAAATTTACGATACGCGCTGATCACAAGTTTCAATTGAGAATACATGTATAAAGGTCGTTTGCGAATTCCACTTAAAAATGAATGCAAACTTGCTCGCAAACATTAGGGCCATATAATAAGTATTTATTGTTTATCTCAGAAATTTTCTGAAAACCTTTTGTTATCAAAACATCTTAATTTGGGTGGGGGTTATCGTTCGAAAGTGCTATTAAAAAATATTGTTTGTTATTTTGATTTAGATTAAATAAATTAGTTTCCTTCGATTGCGAGTGTTTTGCATGATTGTATATTGTGTTGTGAGGCTCTTGTCGAAAGTCACTTCCGTTCATTTTCGACAAAAAAAGTCATGTCAGTGACATCCTCGGCCCCAACTGTAGGATCACGAACTGTTGCTGTACTGTATGATATTGGTGTAAAATCAGCAAGATAAGACAAGATAAGATAATCGATCGCAAATATAATAATTGGAAATGGAAGTTTGGGAGGAACCAAAGTTATGGGCGACTGAAAGGGACAAAAGGACTGCAAATATGGTAACAATGCTTGACTAATGATCGCAAAAATTAGACATTTGATGTGAAACTTTGCAATAATGTAACTTGTTGCATCAACTTTTGGAGACGACTTGACTTACAATTCTATACCTTTTCCTATTGAAAACTAAAGTATACATCTGCTCGTGAGAACGAGAACACAAAATAATTCATTTGCTTATTAAGACTTTGCTTAGCTTGATGGCTGGTCTTACTTTCTCACCATGTGGAGTTCTCAGTTTCACGGAGCGTACTACACCATCTGAACCGGGGTAAATTTCTATAACTTTTGCAAGAGGCCAGAGACCTCGTGGCGTGAAGTCTTCAAGTAGCCAAACCAAATCATTTACCTTGAGGTTTTCAGAAGTTTTGTTCCACTTCGACCTTTTCTGTTGATTAGGGATGTATTCGCGAAGAAATCTATTCCAAAAGTGCGAGGCTAGTTCTTGAGCAGATTTCCATGACCTGGACACGGTGACTTTTTGCGATTCGAAGAGACCAGGAGGGTAGTTAAGTGACGCTCTTCCGAGTAAAAAATGGTTAGGCGTGAGAGGCAGAGGATCGTTAATTTCACTCGGGACATTAGTTAGAGGTCTAGAATTCATATTGGATTCAATCTCACATACCAGTGTCCACAAAATATCATCTGAAAGGGTTCTTGACCCAATTACTTTGTACAGAGATAACTTGAATATCTGCACTAGGCGTTCCCAACTTCCACCGAAGTGTGGAGCCGCAGGAGGGTTAAACACCCACTCAATTTCGACCTGCATCAGATGCAAGTGACTTGCAAAGTCTTGGGAATTTCTAAGGCTTGCAATACTGGATTGCAAAGAGTTATTTGATCCAACAAAAGATTTTCCACAATCGGAAAAGAACTTTTTTGGTTTTCCTCTACGGCTTATAAAGCGACGGATGCAATTGATTGTTGAATCTGTTGTCAAGTCAACGGCAACTTCTAGATGGACAGCGCGTACTACTAAGCACGTGAAGAGGAGTATGTATCTAGTCCTGTTTCTTCCATGTTTTTTAACTGGAAAGGGTCCTACGAAGTCTAAGCCTGTGGTTTGGAAAACGTGATGATTTTCTCTTGGTAGTCTGAACTCTGGGAGGTCAGCCATTTGGGGGGCAGCTACTTCTTGGATCATACGTCTGCATGGAATACATTGTCTAACTGTTTGTTTGACTACCGCCCTGCACCTAAGAATCCAATAGAGTTCCATTAATGAACTTCTAGTTTGTTCTGTGCCACAATGCATGTTTGTTTGGTGAAAATGTTTTATCAGTAGTTTAACACTCTGATTATTTCCATCTAGGATCAACGGGAAGCGCGCAGTTTCTAGTCTCAATGCTTTAGACAATCGTCCTCGAGCACGCAAGTGCTGGTTATGATCGGCGTATGGTGATGAAGAGACAATTCTACTGGCAGATGATACTGCAATACTTTTTCTTAAGTTCAAAATTTCCAATTTAAAATCTTGATTTTGGGCACTTTTTATCAAGTAATTGTAAGCTTTTGTATAATGTGCGAGTAACAAATTGGATTCCTTTTTCCGGCATTTATCTGCAAACAAAAAGCAAAGCGCTGCAACTCTAAGTAAAGGATTCCAGTTGCTGAAACGCGATATGTCAATTTGGCATTTCAGTTCTTTTCTTGGATCTGCCATTAAAATTTAAACATGTTGAGCAGAGAGTAAATCTTGTTTTGGCCACGTGTTTTTATTTTGACCCAAGAACGATGGACCTAATAGCCAACGCGAGTTGACATTCATTTGCTGAACGTTGTAGCCTCGGGTACCATCGTCAGCGGGATTTCTGGTAGACGAAATGTAGAACCAATCTTGGGCGGAGGAAACGTCTAAAATTTTGGCTAGTCTGTTAGCAATGAAGATCCGATGGCGAATCTCAGGAGTCCGTAGCCAATACAATACGGTCGTGCTATCAGACCAAAAAACTTGTTTATGGATTTCAATATCCATCTCATCTCTGACAAATTGCGCTAATTGAGCACCATATACCGCAGCCTGTAGTTCCAAATTAGGAATCGTCATCCGTTTTATTGGCGCAACTCTTGCTTTACCGATCACAAATGCGACTGAGACGGATTCGTCAATGTGTTCAATTCGTAGATAACTGACTGCTGATAATGCTAACTCGGACGCATCTGTTAACGTGTGTAGTTCAATCGATGAAATCGGTATCTCGTTTAACAGTTTGCGAGGAAGATGTACATCCTTGAATGACGAAAGTTCTTTTTTCAGATTCTCGAAATCAGAATTCTCATCAAGTTGTAATGGCTTGTCCCATTTTGGACCGTGGTTCCATGCTGCTTGGAGCACTTTGCGGAATCTTATTGTAAAGGGGGCGATAATTCCTAAGGGATCAAAAATGGAAGCAACAAAACGAAGTAATTTACGCTGACTCGTTTTTTCATCAAGTTTGATCTTATGGAACAATTTTTGCTCTATAACAAATGTATCGGCTTCTGGAAACCAGGGCAAACCAAGAACCTTTTGACTTTGTGGTGCGGATGTTTCTGGATTCAGTCGGATATCCGGATTCAGCAGGTCAAGAACTTGTTGACTATTTGAATTCCACTTTGTCAGATTGAAGCCACCAGTAGCAAGAACCTTTCGAGTCTCATGGACAATGTTTGAAGCTTCATTTGGACTCGATACGGCAACATACAAATCATCCATGTAAATGTTCCGCTCTATGACCTTTTGAACTCTTGGATAAGTTTTTGCATTGTCCTGAGCAGATCTTCTGAGCGCGTAGGACGCTATGCAGGGTGAATCTGTTGCACCAAATATATGACTGGTGTATTCATAGGTTTCTATGCGTCCATTGTTCTTCCAGAGGAAGCGTAAGTAGGGTCGGTCTTTAGGGTCAACTTTCACCTGCATGAACATTTGTTCTATGTCTGCGCACAGCGCAATTCGATTCTCACGAAACCTCATAATGACACCAGTTAAATTGCTGAGCAAATCTGGCCCTTTCAGTAAATTAGAGTTGAGGGACTGACCCTGGAAAATGCTGGAGGCATTTGCAACTCTACGAACCTTACCAGGTTTATTTTCATTGGTCACTGGGTGATGAGGCAAAAAGGAGACATTATCTGTTAGAGATTCGGAATCTTGAACTTTAACAACGTATCCTTTTTCCAAGTCTGCGTCCAGAGTAGCCTGGTACTTTTCCTTTAATATCGGATTTTTTGAAAACTTTTGATATAATTGGTCAAGTTGTTTTAATGCTAACCATCTGTTGTTCGGAAGAAATGCACCTTGCTTCCAGAGGAGACTTATTTGATAATGACCGTCAACAATTTTGGTCGTGGACTCTAAAATTTCAATCGCTCTTTTATCGTTTTCCGACAAAGCTTTTTGGGGCCATGCAATGCCCAAATTTTCCACTTTCATCCAATCTTGGACTAATTTGAAAAGAGAGTCGTCCATATTAGGGCAGTTTTGCACCTGAGTATACTTTACTTGTGTAGACTCATTGAGAACTAAATTCGTTTTACCGGCGCACGTCCAGCCTAATGGAGGTTCAACTCCCCATGGGGTATTTTTTGGACCTTTTATAATTTGTTTATAGTGAATCAAGTCTAAGTTGTCAATGCCTATGATAATTGAGACATTGTTCCGTTCAAGTTCAGGAAAATTTATATGACTGAGATGATCATAATTTTGGCACAAAGCGTTTAGTTGAGCTACACTCACTGCGGACATGTTCAAATCTGGTACTGCCATAACATCATTAAGTCTGACAGGTTCGACTGAGCTATCTAATGTCTTTAGCTCAAAGCAAACTTTAGAGCAATCAATTTCCTTAGTCGTGTGATACCCACTTATAGGCATTTTACCTGTTTTTTCGAGGTTAAGACCAAGTTCTTTTGCTGTTGATTTCAGAAGTAGACTTTGACAGCTACCGTTGTCTAGGTATGCGTATGTTGTCACAGACTGGTATCCATTTATCAATTGAACTGCCACAAAAGCTACCTGTCCTGTGCCAACAAATTGGACTGGTTTAACGTTTGAGTTGCTTTTGTTCATAAAACTATCGTGCAGAAGTGTGTTATGACTTTTGCCGCAGCCTTTTGAGCGGCAGACATTTTTTGAATTGCATTGATCTACATGATGATGTCCAAAACAATTGAAAAAAAGCTTTTGTTTCTTTACATGATCTTTCCGTTTCAGGGGACTCAGTGCCTGGAAATGTATGCATTTGTAGAGGTATTGGCAATTGTCATTGTTCGGACAACTAATGCTTTCTTTCGTCTTAGACTGAGTTTGCCCTTGTTCCCTGTTACTCAGAAATTGATGCTTTGGGTTCGGATTTTCATTAATTCTAGTAGAGTGCGACGTTTTCCAAGCCATTTTATGAACAACAATGTTTTGAGAAAATGGGAAATTTGAGTTGGTCGGTAAATCTCGGCATGCTTTCGCATAGTTTAGGAGCCACTCAGCAAGCGTGTTTAAAGATGGCTGTGTCATGGTTTTTTCTTGGAGGTAACGGTTCCATTCGAGTCTGACTGGATTTGGTAATTTTGCTAAAGCTATGTTCATGTTGATTGTAGAGTGAAGATCATGAATAAAACCGAGTTGTTGAAAGGTGTCGACGAGCGTTAAAAGAAATGAGGAGTACTGTGTATAACTTTCCGATTTGATAAGTTTGGGTTTCTAAAGTTTGACAACTTGTCAAGAAAAGCATTGACAATCCTCTTTGAATTGCCAAAATATTCTTGCAGTCTTGATAGAGCTGCTGCGTATAAATCACCGTTGCAACCGTAGCCATCAACTAGTGCTTTAGCTTCACCTGTGATCAGTGATTGCAAATGGATCATTTTTTCAGCTGAAGACATGGGTGACTGGTCGATAGTTGCTTTGAAAATGCTATACCATTTTATCCACTTCATTGGATCGCCGTTGAAGGTTTCTGCGTGCCGTTTCGGGACAGATTTTTGGAAGCACACTGACATTGAGCTGGTTGAACACTGGTTTGCACTTTCCGCCTTTAGAAGTCCTCGATGATCGAAGTTATTGCTGGATGCGTTACGATTTGTTTCAGGAAAAATACTCTGACTGGGCCAATTGAAGGAATGTGAGTTAAGCAATGACGATGGAGCGGCGTTAGCATCAAATAGTAAGCTGCTGGGTGCAGAAAAACTAACATTGCTGTTCACAGCGGGCGCTGATGAACTAACTGCATATTGCTCCTGATTGCTGATATCAAGACCAGGTTGAACTGGGTTAGAAAATTGGAAATTAGAGCTGTCCGGCGGACAATTCGGTCTTTTGATGGCACCAACACTGAGACTGAAGTCCTCTCCAGTATTCATCTGTGACTTCCCCTTGACGTATTTTTTGAAATTATCGATACACTTTTTAACTTCTATCTTAAGACGACTATGTTCGCGAGAACAATTGCTCTGTTCTGATGGATCAATCAGGATTATTAATTGAGACACTACGGTTTCAAGTTTTCGCTGCTTCTCTTTTATCTCTTCAACTGTTTCCTGTAGTATGTCAACATCTTCTGATTCATCAATCGAGGAGTTTAGGTAGTCAGGGTGATAATGTATATCGTCCGTTATCATATTTTTGGAAGATTCGAGCATCTTCTGTTTTTGAAGTGTTTCTGGCTTTTCTTCAGAGAGGCTCTCTGTTGGAGCACTGGAACATTGGTAAAGATTTCCCAAGATAGTTGTTTCTCTCTTGTCGCTCTCGGAGTTAGCTGTTGACCGAGTGTCTACCATGACTAAACGTAGACTGTTTTCTTTACTTTGCTGGAGAAAAGTTTTTGGTTTTTGGTTTATGCAACTCCCACCAGATAAGCAAAAACAATTTTAACTTCAAATTACTTACTGCTTGACAATTATCTTGTACAAATGTTTTTAAAGGGCTACTTACCAGCGCTATCTGGGTCTTTCTACATATACCAGTTACCTACCTGTTAAATGCCTACCTGTTACCTGCTACCTAACTGCTGAAACTTATACAAATTAAGTCTAATTAAAGATTGTTGATAATCCAACTAACTAACACTTGCTACCTACCTGCAAACTTATACCAAACTTACCTACTTAGAAGCTCCCAAATTTTACCTACCTAATACCTGCTACCTACCTGCTGCAATTTTTACCTACCTATACCTACCTGCAATCTTATACCAGACTTACCTACCTAGAAGCTCCCGAATTTTACCTACCTAATACCTGCTATCTAACTGCTGCAACTTGTACAAACTTATACCTAAGTTCTAATTACCGGTAACTCTGTTGCTGGATACTTGCCATCTGCCTGTAAGAGTTTTTACCAATAGGTCCACACCTATAAGTGAAATGCAGAAATGTTGAGATAGTATTCAAGCTGGGTAGTAGACGAAAAGCAAAGATAGCGTGAGTGGTATGGAAGAAAAGAGACCGGGGAGTCTGGGGTGGATAAAACCCCAAAACTGGAAAGCAAAAGAAGAGCGTGGGGTTGGGAAGGCAACCAACCTGTGGGGTTTGGGGTGGGTAAAAACCCCAAAAACCGAAAGCAAAGAAAGCACGGGGGGTTGGGAAGGCATCCAACCTGGGGGGATTTGGGGCGGGTAAAACCCCAAAAATCGAAAGCAAAGAAAGCGCGGGGGGTTGGGAAGGCAACCAACCTGGGGGGATTTGGGGCGGGTAAAACCCCAAAACTGAAAGCAAAGAAAGCGCGGGGGTTTGGGGAGGCAACCAACCTGGGGGGATTTGGGTCGGGTAAAACCCCAAAAACCGGAAGCAAAGAAAGCGCGGGGGGTTGGGAAGGCAACCAACCTGGGGGGATTTGGAGCGGGTAAAACCCCAAAAACAGAAAGCAAAGAAAGCGCGGGGGGTTGGGGAGGCAACCAACCTGGGGGGATTTGGGGCGGGTAAAACCCCAAAAACCGAATGCAAAGAAAGCGCGGGGGGGGGGGGGGGGGTTGGGAAGGCAACCAACCTGGGGGATTTGGGGCGGGTAAAGCCCCAAAAACCGAAAGCAAAGAAAGCGCGGGGGGGTTGGTAAGGCAACCAACCTGGGGGGATTTGGGGCGGGTAAAACCCCAAAAACCGAAAGCAAAGAAAGCGCGGGGGTTGGGAAGGCAACCAACCTGGAGGGATTTGGGGCGGGTAAAACCCCAAAAACCGAAAGCAAAGAAAGCGCGGGGGGGTTGGTAAGGCAACCAACCTGGGGGGATTTGGGGCGGGTAAAACCCCAAAAACCAAAAACAGAGCGCGCGGGTAAATAATAAGTTAAATTTTTAAAGACTGTCTTTTGGTCTTTTGAATCTGCTTTCAGTCTGTTGTGATGTTTTGCGAACCCTCTTGCTGTTACATTTGGACTGTTTTTGTAAAATTTCTAGATCTTTGGATACTGAAACATCAAAAAACCTCATGGTGCAGATCAATTGTTTCCCATTTCAATCAATTTTTTAGAGCAATACTTAGCTTTTTTCAGGGGTTGAATTCGTTGCCTGATGTGGTTGGGCGTCAAAATCTATTATCAAAACATCTTAATTTGGGTGGGGGTTATCGTTCGAAAGTGCTATTAAAAAATGTTGTTTGTTATTTTGATTTAGATTAAATAAATTAGTTTCCTTCGATTGCGAGTGTTTTGCATGATTGTATTTTGTGTTGTGAGGCTCTTGTCGAAAGTCACTTCCGTTCATTTTCGACAAAAAAGTCATGTCAGTGACACCTTTTGAGTGGCCTGTCGTGATTGAACTGCAAAAATTTTTACACAAGATGTTTATCCAAAAAATTTTTACTATGGCTATTATGGATATACAATTTTATTTCAACGTAGGGAACAATTAGTATTTTCCAAATGTTGCCTTTAGTGCATTGCATAATTCTTTTTTGGAAGTTTTGCCGCCCATGTACTAGAATACGAAGTTTCTAGAGCTGGTGGTCACGAGAAAAAACGGGTTTACATTTTCCAAAAACACAACCAAATGGCGTGATGGCCGAGAGTGGCGTGATGGCCGAGAGGTAAGGTGTGTTGTGGCGTGATGGCCGAGAGGTAAGGTGTGTGATTCACACGCCAATGATTGAGAGATCAATCCCCTGCCTCCGTGAGGCTGTCTGTGTAAGGATGAGCTCTTACTTAACCATAGCTCCAGGTTGACCATAGCCTGACCAATGTTGGCTGCAATGATGGTACCACGTGAAAGTTTCAGACGCAAAAAAAAGTGGCCATAGTCACCAAAAAAAGAGTATTCATGCTCACTAAAAGAACAGTCTGAGATGTGGGGAATAATAGAGTACAGGCCTCCCTTCAAAAGCATTGCGCTTCTGGATGGTCTGATTTGGTTTGAACGTATGTTCACCAAATAAATACAATTTTTAACCAAATCCGGATCTTGATAACTTTCAGATAGTGAGATGAGCGAAGCAGCAACCCGACACAAAACGGCAGTTAGGCAAAGGATTAGAAATGACAACGTCAGAACCATCAACATCACAACATAGTTCAGTTCTGCCTAGCTCCGGTTTAAAATTTTTTCAAGCTCACGTTTCGACGTATCGCTACGACTAATTTCATTCGTATTGCGTTTTCGATTCAAAAGTAAAAGTGCAAATACAATGTTGGCGAAATCCAGAGTGAAGAAGTTCAAACAGCAATATAGTAGAAGTGATGCAATTGTACTGTATAATGCCAGAAAAACTGGGTAGTCTTTTCCAGATAGAATACAAGTTCTGGAGTTGTCTAGTACCAAGAAATACACACCCGGACCCGCAAATGCAAAACAGAAAAGAACAACGACTGTAGCAATTTTGCTGCACATTTTCTTTTTGCAAGCGTTTGATTTCTCTGCTCTAGAAATTCTATTTGCAAATTTAAAAATCATTTTTCCCTTTAAAAGTTAGATATCGGCAAAAGTAATCAAGTAAGCATGTAGTGAAAACATATTTCTAGCATTGAAAAAGTCAAATTCAGATGTTTTGTTTCCATGTTTTTTTGGTAACTGACAGTTAGCAATGTGGGACATGAAGTCAAGTTGTTTGCGGCAAATCATCTTAACTTCCATATTTAGCCTTCTTGAAGTTGCATCCGCAACATGCTCCACGGGGGCAACAGGAATAAGAGGGTAAAACACGAATAAATCCACCAACTAAATATGTTTCCAATTCCAGTTAGAATCCATAAACCCAAATTAAATTGAATAAAACTATATGCAACCCCCTTTGCCTAAAACCGGAGCGCAAAAAATATCAACAAAAAGGCTAATCAGCGAAAACACGGGCGAGACCGGACACGGGGCGGACGAAGGTGCCAGAAGCCGTTTTCACTTTAACTACTCTGTTGTTACCATCTCGTCCAGGGAACACTTCTTCTACTCTTCCCAGAGGCCAAATACCACGTGGGGTGAAGTCTTTCAGGATCCACACCACATCGTTGACTTTGAGTGAATTCCCGGCGTTTTCGGTCCATTTTGGTCGCTTTATCAAGGTCGGTAGGTATTCCCGGACCAGTCTCCTCCAGATGTGGTTGAGGAATTGTTGAACACTCTTCCAAGACTTCATGTTCGCTGGCTTGGTTGACGGGAAGAAACCAGGGGGAAGAGAGTTGTAAGGACGCTGAAGTAGAAAATGGTTTGGCGTCAATGGTTCTTCGTTTTCCATGGCGTCCGACACGTTTGTAAGTGGTCTGGAGTTCATCATAGCTTCTGCTTCAACCATGATTGTGTGGAAAACGTCAAAAGTAAACTTTCTTGACCCTAGAATGATCAGGAGCGTCCGCTTGACACTCTGGATCAGCCGCTCCCAAGCGCCGCCAAAATGAGGGCAATAAGGTGGGTTGAAGTGCCACTTGGTGTTCTGTGCTGCAAGTGCTTTGTGAATTTTATCCTTGTCGAGATCAGTCAGACAACTTTTGAGTTCTTCTTTGGCACCTACAAAAGTCTTACCGTTGTCACTGTACAAATCAGCGGGATGACATCTTCGCGAAGTGAAGTGGCGGTAGGCGTTCAGAAAAGTGTCTGTATTCAAATCTGGACAGGTTTCCAAGTGGACAGCTCGCGTTACCAGACAAGTAAAGATGAAGGCGTAGTGTTTCTGAAGCTTATCTTTTCCTTCCTCAATGAAAAATGGGCCGAAAAAGTCTAATCTGCAGTTGGCAAATGTAAATTGTTTGTTTTCAGTCGGGAAGCGGCAATCAGGTAGCGGTGCCATAAAAGTCTCAATGCTTTGCGGTTCGAAATGTCGACAGAGGGAGCATTTGTATCTAATGCTCTGCAGTGTTCTGCGGAGACCAATTACGTAGTACCTTTGCTGTACAAAAGCCTTAGTGGCTTCTGTTCCCTGATGCACACAGATGCGATGGGCATGTTCGAGGTATAAACGACAAATGTGATCTTTTGCATGAGGTAGTATTGGCCGCTTGGCCAACTCGAGTTCACTGGGAGCAAAAATTAGCCTTCCACAGACGCGTAATATACCGTTCTTATCAAGCATTGGGTTTAACGACCTGTGTTTGAATTTCGGGTCCAGTTTACGGCTACTTTTTAGCAACTCGATGACGGTTGGGAAGCTATTGACTTGCGACATTTGTATCAAGTAAGATTTTGATAATTCAATGTCTTCAACAGTGTTTTGATGGTGATTGCCACGCTGTTTTTTCGCTCTGTAGATCAGATTGGAAACAGTAGCTATCGTTAGCAAAATCTTTGTCCATGTTGAAAACTGTTTAGGGTCGAGTACTGGTTTCTTGGTTCCTAAGGCAGATCGTGTTGTTGCAGCACAAATTGGCATTTGCTTTGTAGGTCTACAAAAGACATCATTTGTGGAGAGAAAATCTGGTGGCTTAAACCATTTTGCTTCAATTTCCTTGGGTTCTAAACCACGAGTACCATGATCAGCTGGGTTTAAGTTTGTCGCAATATGATTCCAATTGTCAGGTTTGCTTTTTACTTTTATTTCTGCAATGCGATTAGCAACAAAAACTGGTTGCTTCTTGGGGGAACCAATCCAGTCAAGGACAACTTGACTATCCGTCCAATAAAAAACATTGCTGATTTCAACAGAGAGTTCGTGTCTAACAAAATTCAGGAGTGGAACACCTGTGACAGATGCCTCTAGTTCCAACTTTGGAACGCTCAACAGTTTTACGGGCGCTACTTTGCATTTCCCGATCACGAATGCAGTTTGTACTTCGTTGCTGGTCTTATTCAAGCTCCTGAGGTAGACAACAGCACACGTTGCAACAATCGATGCATCAACAAAAACATGCAACTGGTTCTCTGTCTCCAGTAGATTCTGTGTTGTCATCTGTCGTGGAATTTCAAGTTGAGGCATAGAGTGATAACTGTTGAGGAGCTTTTGTAAGGGATGTAGAAGTTCAATTGGGAGTGGCTCGTCCCATTTTCTACCTAACTTCCAAAGCTGCTGAAGAAGAATTTTGGACTTTATTGTCATTGGGCCAAGAAAACCAATTGGGTCAAAAATCGATGACACCAGACTGAAAAGTTTTCGTTGAGTGTATTGTTCAGCTTCTTTAGGGAATTCTCCCAGGGATTTCATGAAAAAGGTATCTTTTTCAAGGTTCCATTTTTGTCCGAGGACTCTTGTTTCACTCTTGGGCTCCTCGAGGTCTTCTGGAGCAATACACTGAAGAGCCTGTTGATGGTTTGACAGGAATTTTGTGAGGCGGAAACCACCGGCTCTCAGGCAGTTCTTCACTTCAAATGCAGTCGCGTTGGCATTTTCAGGAGAGTCGAAGGACTGGATGTAGTCATCCATATAAAAATAAGACTTTATAGCGCTGTGTGCTTTTGGATATGTCTCGACCTTGTCCTCTGCGCATCTGTTTAAGACAAAAATTGCACAAGATGGTGAGCAAGTTGCACCAAAAATCAATCTAGTGAATTGAAACTGTCGCACATCATTGTCAATAGACCATAGGAAACGTAGTGCAGATTGATCTTCATTTCGGATGCCGATTTGCATAAACATTCCTTCAATGTCTGCCAAAATAGCAATATGTTTTTCACGAAATCTGACTAAAATTCCTATTAGACTGTTTAAGAGGTCTGGTCCTGTTAGAAGATTGGAATTTAGTGACTCGCCTTTGAATTTTGACGCTGCATTGGCGACACGACGCACTTTGTTTGGTTTGTTTGCGCTTTGAACAGGGTGATGCGGCAAGTACCATATTTTCTCAGGGGGTGGATCTGTCATTTCCACTGGCTTGACGTAATTTTTCTCGAGATCTGTGACAAGAGTTTGTTGGTACATATCATTTAGTTTTGGATTATTATTAAGTCGTTTGTTCAAACTGTTTAGCTGATTGAGGGCAGAAAAATAGTTATTTTGAAGATTGGCAGGTACTTTCCATGGAAGACGTATTTCATACCTTTCCCCTGTGTGGTTGATAGTACTCTCAAGTATTCGAATGGCAGACTTTTCATCTTCAGTGATAGTATTATCTTCTTTTCTGGTACCATCGTTCTCTATTGACCAAAATTCTTGTATCAAATTGTCCAAGGTTTGTTCTGGACTTTTCCGACAGACATGGTATACAAATACTTTCGATTTATTAGAAGATTTTGAAGAGCGGTTTCCTAGTGTGTTCAGGTACTCTCCTGCAAGTGTCCATCCAAGCTTTGTCTTTACTCCGAAGGGGCGGATTTCGGTGCCTTGATTTACTTCAGTAGGATGCGTAAAGGCAAAAGCATTGACACCAAGGAGTGCTCCAATCTTACCTTCGGCAATGTCTGGGAAATATATGTGTCGAAGTTCATTGAATGCATCGCAAACATAGTTTAGCTCAGTGACATTGGCTGCATTAACGTTTAATGTAGGGGTGCTGTAGGCTCTGGATATTGGGAACTTTTCATCAAACTGATTGAAAGGGCAAACTGTTATTGGTTGCTTTTTTTGATAGGGGCATTTCGTAATCAACGCTTAGATATTGAACAGTAGTTGAAGATTGATATTCGCGTGGGAGTTCCAGGTAGTCAGAAACAGCATCTAATAAAAACGTAAACTGACTGCCGGGGTCAATGAGAGCATACGTGTCGAACACTTTATCTTCTTTGATAAAGGATACTGGCAGCAGCTGTAACTGCTCAAACCAATATTTCGGTGTACTGGATACTTGGTTGACATTGAAATTTTGGCTGGTAGAACGTCCATTCAAATTCGCACGTTTCGATGACTGTTGGTTATTAATATTTCCAAAATTTTTTCCGTACCTGAGATTGCTTTTGGGTTTGAATTGTGTTATTTTATTCTGAGTTGCTTCAATACCTTTTTGCGTTTGTAAGTTGTTGTCGTCTTTCGATGACCAATTTTGTTGACCTGAGGTTTTAGTTTGCTGTTGGACGTTGCTGGTAGTAAAAGCGGCATGTGTTCTGCTGAATTGTTTAGCTGGATTATGTAGTGTTGTATGGTGAAAACCATTACACACTTGACAACGCTTCGAGGAGGGACAAGTGTCTCTGCGATGTTGATTACTTAAACAGTTCGTACACAAGCTATTTTTCTGGATAGTTTGAAATCGACATTCCGGGGACAATTTATGGTAGTCTGAACAAGTTGCAACAAAATGCGGTTTGTGACATTGAACACAATTTGTGTGCTTGTTTGCAAACTGTTGCTCATTTTTCGAGCCGTTGTGATTAACTTTTCCATGATCTAAATCGTTCCTTTGAGACTGTCTTGCAGTTGCTTGCTCAAACTGTTCTTGAACCAATTGTTGTGCTGTCACAGCAGGATAATTACCGTTTTTGTTGTGAGTGAAGGTACTGGTTCTATTTTCCTGGTTTACTTTGTCATAAACCCTTGCTTGAACATCAAGCCATTTTTGAAACTCAAAAAGGGTAGTTGTTGTAACATTCTCTGTCAGGGTGTATTCAGTCCATTTAAGAAGCAAGTTGTGGGGAATTTTTTCCTTCGCTTTCCTCAATAAAGTAGACGATTGAAGGTCGGCTTGAAAACCTAGGTTCTGAAAAGCCTGGACAAGTCTCTTTAGAAATGAGGAGAATGCTATGAAGGATTGCTTGCAAGAACTGTTACATTTCCAGCTCTCTAATTGTTTGATAAAAGCGTTGACAACAACTGAAGGGTATTATAATAGGATGGATCACAAGAGTAAGCATGTATCAGATCCTTTGCCTTACCCGACACTGAATTCTGTAGGTAGGTTATTCTGTGTGTGTCAGTAATTGAAATGTTATTGTGAACCATTGAGAAAAAAATTATTTATCCACTCGTGATAGTGCATGGGGTTACCATTAAAATTTTGCAATTTTAATGGCGGCAATTTGATCGAGCATTTTAGGTCGACAGATGTTGGCTGAAGTTCACTATTGGTCATTGAGGGGATAAATTGTCCAGCTGTAGCAAACACTGGAGCCTGATGCTGCCTTACGCTTGAAGTTGGCAAGAGGTTAGTTGGATAAAGATTAGGTAGAGGGGGAGGTCGCAACTGCGAAATTTCGTCGTTTGAATGACTTTGATTTACAGCGGGTTCAGCTGCCATGTTCTTAATGGGTAAAGGATATGATAAATAAGCGTTTGTGTTGTTCTGACCAATATCCACCATACTGGTTTGAGTAGCCAGATTGAAGCTATGGACTGGTTTGTTCGCTTCTTGAGAGGTTGTGGGATGCGTTGTAAGAAGTTGTAGATCGCTCTGCACTGACTGGATGTTTGCTTGCGCTGGGGTAGTATATGGGTAAACAGGAGGCCTTTGAACTGCTGAACCCTGAATTGGGAAGCTGTTTGTCAAGGTTGTGTTTTTTACAGGATCATTGGGACCGATGTTGAAAGAACTGACACGTTGCACAAAACTGTTTTCAGGCTTTTGAGGTTTGAGTTGAACATCTTGTTCTTTTGAAAAACAATAGCTCTGGACATCCGAAACTACGTTTGCAGCTGTTGTTGGTTGTAGATTGTTTGTGAAACAATAATGCATAGGCTGAACGTAGTTTTGTTTAGATGAGTGAGGGTTTTGATCTATTGTCACGTATTCAGGTCCATGATTAAGAGGCTTGTCAATAATTGCTCTGCCAAGGAATGGGTTTCCACCTTCATCTTGAAGGGTTAGACAAGGTACGTTGACGTTTCGGAAGCCTCTCTGACTTTCAGGAGTCAAAGATAAACTGAAACGGTTAACAAACTGCTTTTGATTGGATTGAGAACCGCTGAATTCTAAATCCTTTGCCGTTAGGAAATTGGATTCTTGGTTCAACTGATGATCCAAGTTTGACATGTTGAGAGGCGGCAAAGTTAAGGTTTCTTGCTGATGATTAGCATAGGGTTGTTCTAGGGTGTTTGATGCCGTTGGATGATAATGACTAGCATGATGTGTTGAGTTGGAGTCAACAAACTGGTTTCTGTTCTGTTGATGGAAATTTTGTTGTTGATTTATCAAATGGCTAATAAGAGGATCCTGGATTTGCTGGTTGTTCAGGAATAGTGATGGCTTGACTGGTCTTGGAGGAATGGGCGGTGGATTAATGAAGACTGGTGTGTCGTTCGGTTGTGAACTGGCTGCTTGCTCGACAAATGTTTCTTCAATGATAACATTGCGTGTTGGGGTTGATCGTTCTGAATTCAGTCGTCGGCTGCTTGGGCGAGAAGGAATTGTGACGTCATCGAGAAATCTTGTTGAAGACTGGCTTAATAGACCATCATCGTCCAACGTGTCAACTTCCAGTTCGGATTGCTGCAGTCTGGTTGTTAAGGCTTTCTGTCTGTCGAGAATCGAAGTTGCTGTACTCTGGTGAGGCTTCGCCCGAAACACTGCTTCTGTCTTCTTGTCCAATTCTGTTTGCAGTGATTTGGCTCTGCTTATCAGTAGATTTAATGATCGGAAGCTCTTTCTATCGTCTATTGCCTTCTGCAACAAATCAAGCTGGCTTTTCAAAGAACTTTCCGTTGATTTAAACATGTTCACTGCAAACTGACACTCGTCGTTGTTCCTTTGCGACATCTTTGATCTCTGTTGTTGTTGTTGTTGTTGTTGTTATGTTTGTCTTTCAGGTTAAAATGAAAACGGCTAAAAACCGTTGCGACGAACTTTTGATGTCAAAATCTAATTTGGCTAATCAGCCAAAAATTTCCTATAAAAGTTCAGCGACGCAAATATTTTCAAAAACAAGAATCCTAAGGTTGTGGAGGTGCTAGCTATAGTAGATTTGATTTGCTAAAAAAAACAAAAAAAAACTCGTTCAAATGTTTATCGTCTTTTTTTTTTCACAGGACCAAATAACTGCTACGAATAGATTTTCTTTTTTGTTTTCAAATTGTTCTTTTTCTTCGTACAATGACTGTGAACTTTAGTTTGTGCTTTCTCCCTGAATGTAAGCCAAAACCAATTAATTCTACTGTTTTACTTTTACGAGAAGCCCAAAAGGAGGTTGCTGAAAAAATATATAATTTTTTTTTCTTTTTTTTTTGCGGAGCGACTAGGCAACGAGGGTTACAAGAAAAAACGTTGGTTGTTGAGTCGTCTCTGTGTTGATTTAGGAAAACCCACTAAAGATTTTACTGTGTAGAACTGCTTGAGGTTCTTGAAAGATTTTTTGCTCTTCTTGAAATAATTGAAATCTTCTAAATATTGTGACTACTGATACCAAAAAGAAAAGGCTTCTCATTTCTCAATGGTGACTTCTGAAACCATTAAAAATTATCGATTTCTTCTCGGTAACTACTGGAACCGTGCAAAATTTGTTCTTCTTATTGGTGACTACTGAGACCAGCAGGGGAATAGGGACTTCTTCTCGGTGACGCTTGTGATGTGTTTTGCTTTCTTTATCGGAGGTGTTCTTGGGATTTTGTGATAAGTGTTTTCTATTTTTAAAGAAACTTGTTTCGAACTTTTTTCTGTAACTCTTATTGATTCCAGACTCCGGATATAATATATTCGAAAAAAAAAATTTTGAGACAATTTCAAAATCTTACTCAAAAAATGAGTTAGACTGTTTGATTCACAATTTAGGTTTTTTTTGTGCAGTCCGAAAAAATCGAAACCGTTTTTCTTTTCTTTTTTCGAAAGGCCTTTTTAACTTCTCTTTTTTTTCTGAGGCCGACTCATATATCTACTAAAAATCAATTTTCGGCAATTGCACGGTAAGTCAAAGGGCTAGTTTGACAGCTTGGTTTGCTTTCAAGGCGATGTTTAGTCAGAAAAATAAACTTTTTTTTCTGAATTTTTTTTTCTGATTTCAAAAAAGTTTTTTGGCAATTCGCGTTATTGAGATCACAATTCGATGTATTGACCTAAATAGCTTTCTCTCCAGTGAAAAATTAACTCACAGGGCTAGCATAAGAGTTCAAGCTGCAAATAGACAGGATATAAGGTCAGGAAATCAAAAGGAGTTTTTTTTTATTTTTCTGGCTTCAGAAAAAATTTTAAAAAATTCCTGATCTTTCTTGTTTTTGAGATCACAGTTTACTGTATCGACTTAAACAACTTTCTGGCTACTGCAAAATTAACTCAAAAAGATAGTTGAAGAGCGTATTTTGTGAGTTAATAGGGTATGGGGGTCAGAAAATTGAAATGGGTTTTTTTGATTTTTTTTTGATTTCAGAAAAAATTTTCTGACATTATTCGTGTTTGATGACTCAGTATACTAAATCGACCAAAATAGCTTTCTGGCTACTGCAAAACTAACTCACAAAGATAGTTTAAAGGTTTATTTTGTGAATCAATAAGATATGGGGTCAGAAAATCAAAATGGGTTTTTTGATTTTTCTGATTTCAGAAAAAATTTTCTGACAATTCTCGTTTTTGATGACTCAGTATACTAAATCGACCAAAATAGCTTTCTGGCTACTGCAAACTAACTCACAAAGATAGTTTAAATGTTTATTTTGTGAATCAATAAGATATGGGGTCAGAAAATCAAAATGGGTTTTTTGATTTTTCTGATTTCAGAAAAAATTTTCTGACAATTCTCGTTTTTGACGACTTAGTATACTATATCGACCAAAATAGCTTTCTGGCTACTGCAAAACTAACTTAAAAAGATAGTTTAAGAGCTTATTTTGTGAATCAATAAGATATGGGGCCAGAAAATCAAAATGGGTTTTTGATTTTTTCTGATTTCAGAAAAAATTTCCTAACATTTCTTGTTTCTAAGACTCCAGTATGACATATCGACTAGAATGGCCTTCTCGCTATTTGAAAACTAGCTCAAAAAAATAGTTTGAAGGCTTTTTCGGTATTTCCTTAGAATATGCAATCAGAAAATCAAAAAGGATTTTTTGATTTTTCTGAGTTTGCGACCGTTTTTCTGACTTTTGGCATTTTTCTCACCAAATTTTTCATTCAAAGTAGTTAAATTGCTTTTACTTGCTATTACAAAAATAAAACTTGTCAAAGTTTATCAATCGAGGTGTTATAGTAGCAGAAAACAGGTTTTTGGGGGACAAATTTCAATTTTTTGGTGGCTTTTTGTCGAAAAAATTAGAGATTTTTGGCTCGATCTAACCGGGGAACAGGACATCAGAGGTGGCGTCTGAGACCTCGGGCGGACTTCTGCTGGTGACGTCTGAAACCAGTAAAAAAACTAGAACCTCTTGTAGGGGTGACGTCTGAAACCCAACTTCCAAAAAAAATTGTTCTTGGTGACATCTGATTCCAGTAAAAAATCCATGCAGGAGATCGTTGTCTGCTCTTGTCACAACCAAGTAATCGTTAGCGTCTGTAATTGTAACATCAGAAGGTTGAATGTCGGTTAGCTACCATTAATATGTAGTGAAAACATATTTCTAGCATTGAAAAAGTCAAATTCAGATTTTTTGTTTCCATGTTTTTTTGGTAACTGACAGTTAGCAATGTGGGACATAAAGTCAAGTTTTTTGCGGCAAATCATCTTAACTTCCATATTTAGCCTTCTTGAAGTTGCATCCGCAACAAAGCATGAAACGTAAAAAAATCAAATTCGTTATAATTTTTCTATACGATTAGTATAAATCTTTAAATTGAGTTTACAAAAATTGATTTTCATTATGAACTGGTTTTCAGTATTTCAGAAAAAAATATTTGACATTTTGGAATGGAGTAGAGTTAACGTAAAATTAAACAGAGAAAGCAGTGAGATGACGATCCTTAGAGGAATTATTGCAATGCCATATTGGTGTCTTGATTGCAAGTACTCTGTCCATGGCCATAGCTGCAATTAAATAAGTGGATACTGTTGCACTTGTACTGCATTAATACATCACAATCTTGCACGATACGACCTGAAAAGTCTTATCCTGACACTACATCTCAATTGATCGGTAGGGGGACGGGAGATTGTGTAATGAAATAAAGGTGCTTCGAGGGAGAGAGGGTTCGATTAAAGGGTTTTTATAAATAGTCTTGCATTTTAAAAGTAATTTTAGTTCATTCAAAAGTAAGAAGCATCCCGGACCTACTTTCAAGTTTAAATCACTACTGAATCTTTTAAACTCCATCATGTTTTTTCTTCTTCCAAGTTAACTGTTCATGGCATATATTAGAATTTTCATTATAAATTGCAGGACAAAAAAATCTTTTCTCGGTTATTCATATGCCCAGCATGATTATTTTACGGCCAATTATCTGCGCATTATGTCTTTTAAGCGGGTAATTATCTGTGCATTATGCTTTTTAAGCGGGTAATTATATGCGCAGGATGTTTTACTCGCGTTCCTAATCTGTATATTATGCAGCGTGTGCATCATTCTTTCTGTATATTATGACTCAGGCAGGCATCGACAGATACAAGTAAATCAACTACTCAAAGCTATTCATTAACGCTACTCAATGCTATTTATACGCGCTATACTCAATGCTATTTATACGCGCTACTCGCTACTTCTTTGGAAATGACCTCATGAAAAGGCGGTTTTGAATTGACAAATGAATTAAGAAATGAATTCCCAAAAACATGTAATTTATAAAAATGAACAGAAACACAATGGAAATGAACAGATTCACAGAGTTTGAAAGTTTTAGTTTGAATGAATTTGGTAATGTGCGCTCTTTGAACTCGATGCTTCGCTCTTTCCCCTTCAGGTGATTTCTCAAATTGAATTAGCCACTTGAACGTGTTGTTGGCCGACCTCCTCCGCCAACGAACTCCGCCGACCTTCAGTTGGAGGACAGTAGGCCCAGTCGGCTGTTTGGCAGTTGAACAAGATGGCTCAAATTAAGTCTAGTTAGCTTGCAAGCAAAGGGATACATCTGAAAAAGATAGAAAAGCGCCGCACAAAACTTTAGTACGACATAACAGAACCAGATAAAAAACCTCTAAAACGTGTGAGCTATTGTTTTATGGGGATAACATCAAAGAAAAGATATTATGGAAATAACAGAAAATAACATCGACAGTATCATAGAAAGCAATCTCTCAGTAAGAAACCATTCACCCCTCTAGTGTTATAACTTTTCTCAATTAAACGTAATCGTGGCATTAATTAGTTTCATGGTGCACAATAAGGAGTAACAGCGACTCATCATCACAAGTGGTGATCAACTCATGAAATTCAAATAGGACTTTAACATCTTCCATTTAAAATAATCTAACAAATCGCAGCAACAATTCACTCAATCACTCAGGAACAACGTGGGCAAAACAACTTTCAATCAAATCTGAAAAACACAACACAGAAAGACCATTGAGTCTACTATTCAGAAACTGAAGAAATATAAACTTAAACAGGCTGATAAATACTGTGTTGGAACCCCACGGGCAAACCCGAAAATTTACTACTACTACTTCTACTACTACACCATAAATAATTCTCGCACATCGACTCGCACATCGACCTCCATCCTTCTTCTACCTCCGCCTCCCTCTTCCTCTGCCTCCTTCGATCTCCGCTTCCTTCTACCTCCGCCTCCTTCTAATTCCGCCTCCTTCTACCTCCGCCTCCTTCTACCTCCGCCTACTTCTACCTCCGCCTACTTCTACCACCACCTTTATCTAACTCCGCCTCCTCCTACCACCGCCTCCATCTACCTCCGCCTCCTCCTACCTCCGCCTCCGACCTCCACCTCCGACCTCCGTTTCCGATTTCACCCCGAAGATGTAAATGTACAAATATATGGTATAGTTGGAGCTAGAATAGCTTTTGATTGTATTGCCATTTTAAAGTACTGATGCATGTGGTCGAGTTTTCAAAATTTGCTATGTTCAGTCTGTCAGTTCTTTGTATGTACAGTCTGGCAATGAGAGAAATGTGAAACATTCTGTGCAATGTTCACCAATAATGTAAATGAGGCTGCGAAGAAGAGGGACAGACTTGGATGTTCCTTAATCGAATCTAGGCAGACTGGCAAAAGTATTTATTCTTTTATTTGTCTGGTTCAGTAATGGTTACTATTGAAAGTCGATAGTACAGCGCTGAAACGCACTGCAACCAAGGTCCGGGATGTCCAATTAACAGAATTTAAAAATGACAAACATAAAAATAGCAATATTCCATGAATGGCATCAAAGATGCATCACATTTGTCGTCACATACTGATTGATTTTTTTTCTTCAGCACTGCACTGAGTTTTTGTTTTCCTTTTATTTGAAAATGAATGCTCGACAAGACAAAACTTGCACAAAAAATTATCAACTAAAACTCTTTCGGGTTTTAAGAAAGCAAATTAGAACAGTTTATGATAGAAAATTTATTTATCAAACACAAGTATGTACAGCTCTGAAGGATGTTACGATACATAACAATGCGTTTTGGTAATAAATAATTCTCTTTGCGCCCATTACCATGATAAATTGTTGGAATACTATAGCCGTTGAAATACTTGCATTGATGTTAAGGAGGCCGACCTTTTCGTATCGAAATCCCATGCGTAGGAATCCATTTGCGAAAATGGTGACAGAATCCCAAACAGCAGTGTCTCATCAGATGCGCAGTGTTAGCTGCAGGCATATTCGCTGTTCATTGTTCATAAAGTAACAAATTTTACCCCATTATTGTCGCAAAATACCACTTTACAAAAATGATTAACGTTAATAAGTCTTCTTCCGGCAAGAGTGTTGTGAGAAGTTAAGATTATTGCAATCAAAAGTACCAAGAGTACCAAGTTAAACTTTTGGTGCACTAATGAACCTCGGGGTTGAGGTCCAGACAGGCCTGTACTCTTAGCCTAACTACCATGTTAAACTTGGTCACAATGATGGTTTTAGTTTGATAAAGGAAAAAATGCATTCTTTAAAAAACTTTAGCCTTATATTTAGTTTCCTTTTGCCTTTGAAAAGTTGTTCCGTTCTCATGGGTAAATTTTTGATTCGAAACCCGCTTTTATGAAGCACAAATAATTCAAAAGATGCCAGTAGCAACCAAACTCACCGCATTTCACCGCATTTCACCGCATTTCTTACATAAATTCACCGCAAAATTCACCGCATTTCTTACAAAAATTTACCGCATCAACTTTTGTGGCAAATTAATGTAAGAAATTCGGTGCAAGCGGTGAATGCGGCGAATAAAAAATTCACCGTATTTCACCTCATTTCTTACAAAAATTCAGCGCATTTGCTTTCCAATGTTTACGCAATCTGGTTTAAATTCATAAGAAATATCCAAGAATTAAGTGACAGTTGGCGCAGTGGCACAAACCGTTGACGTTATGCAGGAGGTTAAAGTTTCAAACCCCTGTTAGGACGACTTTTTTGTGAGAACACTCAGAAAGCGGTGAAAATAAATAATTCGCCGCAATTTTCCGCATTCACCGCAAAAAATGTAAGAAACACGCAATGAAACACGCGATTTTTTCACCGCATTTCTTATGAAAACTCACCGCCAAACCTCGACCCGGGCAGGGAAATACGTCGCTCCACGACAAATTCGACTCATCTTCCGTGGTTGCTGATGGAGTTGAAAAATTCATAATTTAGAAAAGACCAACGATTTTTTTTCAATTTTAAGTTAAATTGGAATGAAAGCGAGAAAGGAATCTAATTTAGCCTAATCGAGAGTCGCGACAACAGATAACAAAAGAAAAATGAAGTACTTTTTGCGTCAAGCCAAAGCCTTCCAAATCAGTTAGAAGCAAGCTCAAAAAACGAGTTATCTTAAAAATGCGCAAGGTTCGATAATTCTTTCTCAGTTTTATAAGATAAAATTTAAATTGCTTTCAATTTGTAATATTTCAATTTCAGCTAATCTGTAGTAAATACAATTGAAATAATAATCAGTGCCATCAATTTTTTTCCGTCACCAACGAAAATGTACAAACGCGTTTTGAAATTTCAAATCTTTTTGAAAATCAAAGCTTTTACAAACATCGGTTTGAACATCAGCAATATTGGTAATCTCACAGCTATCAAGGACAGTTCTTAATGATGTTGTAACTTAATATTCCAAGTCAACAATTGTTGGCTATCAAACCAGGTTTTTCTGTCCAGTTTTGTTATCTTTTGCTAAATAAAACCAAATAATAGAAAGAGACAAGGAGGCTCAGCAATGTGCTCTCACACATAATGTTCCGACCCAGCTCAACCATGTTTTTGACTTAATTGCCCACCAAACGAGGAAGAGATAGAAAACTTTGGTTAATCCATTTAAAAAATCGCTATAGCTCTAACCGCTATACAAATGAAACAAAATTTATTTAGAGGGTGAATGACAAATGCCATTAAAGGGTGTAAGAGACAAAACAAACAACATAATTATTTAAAAACAACAAGCAACCAAAAGTCAAGTCTAATCTTTGTTTTGAAAAAAACTTAAGGAAAAAGTCAAATTAGCATCAGATAACACGTAAAATAAACGAAATAACTCGTATTTCAACAGAATAGATTAGGGCTTGTTTTATTGAGATTAATAATCAAATTGACAGAACGCAAAAAGGCGCAAAATTAGTAAATATGCTTGCATTTTCTGGAAACAATTAAATTCAAAGTCCTGAAAACAGTTTATTAACAACTGAAGTCATTCAATGGCTTTACAACAGTAACTTTTCAAATAAAAACCGTAAACAGTTTTACATGTAACTGCTAACCGCTTTCGAAGCCAATTGTCTATGTCATTAGTGTGACTAAATCAAAAGGCTACACCTCAACACTGAATACGGAGAGAATACAAACTTACAAGACCATTTTTTTGCAAACTGTGTTGGAGCCAAAAACCATATGCCTTTCGCAGAGATTCTTAAGCATGATTATTGGCACACGAATGTAATTTGTCATTGATTGAGGTTTGATTTGGTATCATTCTGGTCTGCAGCGAACATTTAAAAGCAAAAAAACAAAAACAATTCAAAAAATATACAAACCTAGCTTTACCACCCGAATAACTTTTGAACTATAAAAATTAACAACTTTACCAAACAGGTCTTGCTGTTTTTTGCATCTCCTTCATTAGAAAAGTTATAAATGTTAAATGTCAGCAAAATTGCTAATTAATACCAAAAAGTCAATATATAAAATGTTTTTAATGAAATTCGGATACTTATAGACTGAGTTATAAAACAAAAAATGCAAAATGTGTAGTCTGAAAGCATAAGATGTTTTCTTTAACGGCGGCTGCATACATACCAAACAAGAAATTTAAAAACTTAGTCTTGGTTATAAGACTCCGAAAAGAACATCAATTGCTGGCAAACCTCAAGAATTCTTTAAAAAATTGTGAAGACAATTTGTCGGAGCCAAGCAAAACCATGAGTTTTACTCAAAGAACACAACAATTTTTCGTTGGAGCAATTTGAAACACATAAGCAGCTCTTAATAATAAAATCTTTTTTGAAGAAATTTGCGAGTATATGGGGTGAAAATAATTGCAAAATTGGTTCAAAGTATAGACCCAAAAAACAACCCGAATCCTTTTTCGTTGGAGAAATCAACGATGAGGTCAAAACTGGCCTTACTATTGCAGCGCAGCTGTTAGAAAACGCAAGTGTTTTAATATATTCCGTGTTAGCTTTTTGGCAAGTCAAAATCTAATTATATCAGAAAAAAAGCTACGCAATTTTCATAAATATCGGCTAAAATTAAGGAAAGACGGCAAAAATGCTCTTTCGGAAAACTTTTTTATAGAAAACGGAGGTAGAACTAGCCCATATCTGCGACACAAAATTTTTGTTAGCAGTTCTTAGGTCAGTACCGCCGGTCGAACTGCAAAAAATGTATATTTGATGCAATTTTTTAAGGAAAAAAATGTAGGCAGGCTGAATTTTCTCAAATTTACCTGGCAATTTTGCCAAAAACAGTGGTTTCAAACAATTCACTTACTCTATTCTATCTTGAAACGTAAAATCAACAGATTTTTAGTAACAAAAAAAATTATCGTAAAAATTTATCATAAATTAGCAATTATTGATCAAAATTTTAGCGAAAATTACGAAAGATGTGAACAAAACAACGGAAGTTATGCTAACAATCACAAAAATTTGAGTCCCCGTCACTCCTCGGAAAAAAAGTTCAAATACTGTTGAAGAAAAATGACATATGAATTTCCTACTTTCTAGTAATATTTATACATATAAATTCCAGAGTAATTTTCTGTCCTTCATAATGCTAATGAACCTGGTCCTTTTTGGTTGAATTAATTTTCTGGACTCAATTTCATGTCAAAATCAGTACTGGCCACGTCTAAATGCAAGTTTACACGCACATATCAGTACTGACGTTTTTTCGGCTATTGTTGAATTTTTCTTTGGTTGTTTTTGACGTTTTTTTGACTTACCAAGTCAAAAACAAGAATCCTAAGGTTGTGGAGGTGCTAGCTATAGTAGATTTGATTTGCTAAAAAAAGAAAAAAAACTCGTTCGAATGTTTATCGTCTTTTTTTTCACAGGACCAAATAACTGCTACGAATAGATTTTCTTTTTTGTTTTCAAATTGTTCTTTTTCTTCGGACAATGACTGTGAACTTTAGTTTGTGCTTTCTCGCTGAATGTAAGCCAAAACCAATTAGTTCTACTGTTTTACTTTTACGAGAAGCCCAAAAGGAGGTTGCTTTTCTTTTTTTTTTGCGGAGCGACTAGGCAACGAGGGTTACAAGAAAAAACGTTGGTTGTTGAGTCGTCTCTGTGTTGATTTAGGAAAACCCACTAAATATTTTACTGTGTAGAACTGCTTGAGGTTCTTGAGAGATTTTTTGCTCTTCTTGAAATAATTGAAATCTTCTAAATGTTGTGACTACTGATACCAAAAAGAAAAGGCTTCTCATTTCACAATGGTGACTTCTGAAACCAGTAAAAATTATCGATTTCTTCTCGGTAACTACTGGAACCGTGCAAAATTTGTTCTTCTTATTGGTGACTACTAAGACCAGCAGGGGAATAGGGACTTCTTCTCGGTGACGTTTGAGACCGCGGACAAGGAAAAAATTAAACGGTTCTTAAAGTTAACAGGGGAAAACTTTTTGCTTTTTTTTTCTGCTGA
Organism: Convolutriloba macropyga; assembly: GCF_964194025.1. Classification (NCBI taxonomy): domain Eukaryota; kingdom Metazoa; phylum Xenacoelomorpha; order Acoela; family Convolutidae; genus Convolutriloba; species Convolutriloba macropyga. The sequence goes on from NC_134474.1 coordinate 25,420,812, forward strand.
AGGCTATATTTTATATATATCGTTTTGCAAATCTTTCAGAAAATCGAAGCTTAGTTCTAGTTGGGAAGTTGTTTTATGTGTTTTGCTTTCTTTATCGGAGGTGTTCTTGGGATTTTGTAATAAGTGTTTTCTATTTTTAAAGAAACTTGTTTCGAACTTTTTTCTGTAACTCTTATTGATTCCAGACTCCGGATATAATATATTCGAAAAGAAAAATTTTGAGACAATTTCAAAATCTTACTCAAAAAATGAGTTAGACTGTTTGATTCACAATTTAGGTTTTTTTTGTGCAGTCCGAAAAAATCGAAACCGTTTTTCTTTTCTTTTTTCGAAAGGCCTTTTTAACTTCTCTTTTTTTTCTGAGGCCGACTCATATATCTACTAAAAATCAATTTTCGGCAATTGCACGGTAAGTCAAAGGGCTAGTTTGACAACTTGGTTTGCTTTCAAGGCGATGTTTAGTCAGAAAAATAACCTTTTTTTCTGAATTTTTTTTTTCTGATTTCAAAAAAGTTTTCTTGGCAATTCGCGTTATTGAGATCACAATTCGATGTATTGACCTAAATAGCTTTCTCTCCAGTGTAAAATTAACTCACAGGGCTAGCATAAGAGTTCAAGCTGCAAATAGACAGGATATAAGGTCAGGAAATCAAAAGGAGTTTTTTTTTTATTTTTCTGGCTTCAGAAAAAATTTTAAAAAATTCCTGATCTTTCTTGTTTTTGAGATCACAGTGTACTGTATCGACTTAAACAACTTTCTGGCTACTGCAAAATTAACTCAAAAAGATAGTTGAAGAGCGTATTTTGTGAATTAATAGGGTATGGGGGTCAGAAAATTGAAATGGGTTTTTTTGATTTTTTTTTTTGATTTCAGAAAAAATTTTCTGACATTATTCGTGTTTGATGACTCAGTATACTAAATCGACCAAAATAGCTTTCTGGCTACTGCAAAACTAACTCACAAAGATAGTTTAAAGGTTTATTTTGTGAATCAATAAGATATGGGGTCAGAAAATCAAAATGGGTTTTTTGATTTTTCTGATTTCAGAAAAAATTTTCTGACAATTCTCGTTTTTGATGACTCAGTATACTAAATCGACCAAAATAGCTTTCTGGCTACTGCCAACTAACTCACAAAGATAGTTTAAATGTTTATTTTGTGAATCAATAAGATATGGGGTCAGAAAATCAAAATGGGTTTTTTGATTTTTCTGATTTCAGAAAAAATTTTCTGACAATTCTCGTTTTTGACGACTTAGTATACTATATCGACCAAAATAGCTTTCTGGCTACTGCAAAACAAATTAAAAAAGATAGTTTAAGAGCTTATTTTGTGAATCAATAAGATATGGGGCCAGAAAATCAAAATGGGTTTTTTGATTTTTTCTGATTTCAGAAGAAATTTCCTAACATTTCTTGTTTCTAAGACTCCAGTATGACATATCGACTAGAATGGCCTTCTCGCTATTTGAAAACTAGCTCAAAAAAATACTTTGAAGGCTTTTTCGGTATTTCCTTAGAATATGCAATCAGAAAATCAAAAAGGATATTTTGATTTTTCTGATTTTGCGACCGTTTTTCTGACTTTTGGCATTTTTCTCACCAAATTTTTCATTCAAAGTAGTTAAATTGCTTTTACTTGCTATTAGAAAAATAAAACTTGTCAAAGTTTATCAATCGAGGTGTTATAGTAGCAGAAAACAGGTTTTTGGGGGACAAATTTCAATTTTTTGGTGGCTTTTTGTCGAAAAAATTAGAGATTTTTGGCTCGATCTAACCGGGGAACAGGACATCAGAGGTGGCGTCTGAGACCTCGGGCGGACTTCTGCTGGTGACGTCTGAAACCAGTAAAAAAACTAGAACCTCTTGTAGGGGTGACGTCTGAAACCCAACTTCCAAAAAAAATTGTTCTTGGTGACATCTGATTCCAGTAAAAAATCCATGCAGGAGATCGTTGTCTGCTCTTGTCACAACCAAGTAATCGTTAGCGTCTGTAATTGTAACATCAGAAGGTTGAATGTCGGTTAGCTACCATTAATATGTAGTGAAAACATATTTCTAGCATTGAAAAAGTCAAATTCAGATTTTTTGTTTCCATGTTTTTTTGGTAACTGACAGTTAGCAATGTGGGACATAAAGTCAAGTTTTTTGCGGCAAATCATCTTAACTTCCATATTTAGCCTTCTTGAAGTTGCATCCGCAACAAAGCATGAAACGTAAAAAAATCAAATTCGTTATAATTTTTCTATACGATTAGTATAAATCTTTAAATTGAGTTTACAAAAATTGATTTTCATTATGAACTGGTTTTCAGTATTTCAGAAAAAAATATTTGACATTTTGGAATGGAGTAGAGTTAACGTAAAAATAAACAGAGAAGGCAGTGAGATGACGATCCTTAGAGGAATTATTGCAATGCCATATTGGTGTCTTGATTGCAAGTACTCTGTCCATGGCCATAGCTGCAATTAAATAAGTGGATACTGTTGCACTTGTACTGCAATAATACATCACAATCTTGCACGATACGACCTGAAAAGTCTTATCCTGACACTACATCTCAATTGATCGGTAGGGGGACGGGAGATTGTGTGATGAAATAAAGGTGCTTCGAGGGAGAAAGGGTTCGATTAAAGGGTTTTTATAAATAGTCTTGCATTTTAAAAGTAATTTTAGTTCATTCAAAAGTAAGAAGCATCCCGGACCTACTTTCAAGTTTAAATCACTACTGAATCTTTTAAACTCCATCATGTTTTTTCTTCTTCCAAGTTGACTGTTCATGGCATATATTAGAATTTTCATTATAAATTGCAGGACAAAAAAATCTTTTCTCGGTTATTCATATGCCCAGCATGATTATTTTACGGCCAATTATCTGCGCATTATGTCTTTTAAGCGGGTAATTATCTGTGCATTATGCCTTTTAAGCGGGTAATTATATGCGCAGGATGTTTTACTCGCGTTCCTAATCTGTATATTATGCAGCGTGTGCATCATTCTTTCTGTATATTATGACTCAGGCAGGCATCGACAGATACAAGTAAATCAACTACTCAAAGCTATTCATTAACGCTACTCAATGCTATTTATACGCGCTATACTCAATGCTATTTATACGCGCTACTCGCTACTTCTTTGGAAATGACCTCATGAAAAGGCGGTTTTGAATTGACAAATGAATTAAGAAATGAATTCCCAAAAACATGTAATTTATTAAAATGAACAGAAACACAATGGAAATGAACAGATTCACAGAGTTTGAAAGTTTTAGTTTGAATGAATTTGGTAATGTGCGCTCTTTGAACTCGATGCTTCGCTCTTTCCCCTTCAGGTGATTTCTCAAATTGAATTAGCCACTTGAACGTGTTGTTAGCCGACCTCCTCCGCCAACGAACTCCGCCGACCTTCAGTTGGAGGACAGTAGGCCCAGTCGGCTGTTTGGCAGTTGAACAAGATGGCTCAAATTAAGTCTAGTTAGCTTGCAAGCAAAGGGATACATCTGAAAAAGATAGAAAAGCGCCGCACAAAACTTTAGTACGACATAACAGAACCAGATGAAAAACCTTTAAAACGTGTGAGCTATTGTTTTATGGGGATAACATCAAAGAAAAGATATTATGGAAATAAAAGAAAATAACATCGACAGTATCATAGAAAGCAATCTCTCAGTAAGAAACCATTCACCCCTCTAGTGTTATAACTTTTCTCAATTAAACGTAATCGTGGCATTAATTAGTTTCATGGTGCACAATAAGGAGTAACAGCGACTCATCATCACAAGTGGTGATCGACTCATGAAATTCAAATAGGACTTTAACATCTTCCATTTTCAATAATCTAACAAATCGCAGCAACAATTCACTCAATCACTCAGGAACAACGTGGGCAAAACAACTTTCAATCAAATCTGAAAAACACAACACAGAAAGACCATTGAGTCTACTATTCAGAAACTGAAGAAATATAAACTTAAACAGGCTGATAAATACTGTATTGGAACCCCACGGGCAAACCCGAAAATTTACTACTACTACTTCTACTACTACACCACAAATAATTCTCGCACATCGACTCGCACATCGACCTCCATCCTTCTTCTACCTCCGCCTCCCTCTTCCTCTGCCTCCTTCGATCTCCGCTTCCTTCTACCTCCGCCTCCTTCTAATTCCGCCTCCTTCTACCTCCGCCTCCTTCTACCTCCGCCTACTTCTACCTCCGCCTACTTCTACCACCACCTTTATCTAACTCCGCCTCCTTCTACCACCGCCTCCATCTACCTCCGCCTCCTCCTACCTCCGCCTCCGACCTCCACCTCCGACCTCCGTTTCCGATTTCACCCCGAAGATGTAAATGTACAAATATATGGTATAGTTGGAGCTAGAATAGCTTTTGATTGTATTGCCATTTTAAAGTACTGATGCATGTGGTCGAGTTTTCAAAATTTGCTATGTTCAGTCTGTCAGTTCTTTGTATGTACAGTCTGGCAATGAGAGAAATGTGAAACATTCTGTGCAATGTTCACCAATAATGTAAATGAGGCTGCGAAGAAGAGGGACAGACTTGGATGTTCCTTAATCGAATCTGGGCAGACTGGCAAAAGTATTTATTCTTTTATTTGTCTGGTTCAGTAATGGTTACTATTGAAAGTCGATAGTACAGCGCTGAAACGCACTGCGACCAAGGTCCGGGATGTCCAATTAACAGAATTTAAAAATGACAAACATAAAAATAGCAATATTCCATGAATGGCATCAAAGATGCATCACATTTGTCGTCACATACTGATTGATTTTTTTCTTCAGCACTGCACTGAGTTTTTGTTTTCCTTTTATTTGAAAATGAATGCTCGACAAGACAAAACTTGCACAAAAAATTATCAACTAAAACTCTTTCGCGTTTTAAGAAAGCAAATTAGAACAGTTTATGATAGAAAATTTATTTATCAAACACAAGTATGTACAGCTCTGAAGGATGTTACGATACATAACAATGCGTTTTGGTAATAAATAATTCTCTTTGCGCCCATTACCATGATAAATTGTTGGAATACTATAGCCGTTGAAATACTTGCATTGATGTTAAGGAGGCCGACCTTTTCGTATCGAAATCCCATGCGTAGGAATCCATTTGCGAAAATGGTGACAGAATCCCAAACAGCAGTGTCTCATCAGATGCGCAGTGTTAGCTGCAGGCATATTTACTGTTCATTGTTCATAAAGTAACAAATTTTACCCCATCATTGTCGCAAAATACCACTTTACAAAAATGATTAACGTTAATAAGTCTTCTTCCGGCAAGAGTGTTGTGAGAAGTTAAGATTATTGCAATCAAAAGTACCAAGAGTACCAAGTTAAACTTTTGGTGCACTAATGAACCTCGGGGTTGAGGTCCAGACAGGCCTGTACTCTTAGCCTAACTACCATGTTAAACTTGGTCACAATGATGGTTTTAGTTTGATAAAGGAAAAAATGCATTCTTTAAAAAACTTTAGCCTTATATTTAGTTTCCTTTTGACTTTGAAAAGTTGTTCCGTTCTCATGGGTAAAATTTTGATTCGAAACCCGCTTTTATGAAGCACAAATAATTCAAAAGATGCCAGTAGCAACCAAACTCACCGCATTTCACCGCATTTCACCGCATTTCTTACATAAATTCACCGCAAAATTCACCGCATTTCTTACAAAAATTTACCGCATCAACTTTTGTGGCAAATTAATGTAAGAAAATCGGTGAAAGCGGTGAATGCGGCGAATAAAAAATTCACCGTATTTCACCTCATTTCTTACAAAAATTCAGCGCATTTGCTTTCCAATGTTTACGCAATTTTTTTTAAATTCATAAGAAATATCCAAGAATTAAGTGACAGTTGGCGCAGTGGCACAAACCGTTGACGTTATGCAGGAGGTTAAAGTTTCAAACCCCTGTTAGGACGACTTTTTTGTGAGAACACTCAGAAAGGGGTAAAAATAAATAATTCGCCGCAATTTTCCGCATTCACCGCAAAAAATGTAAGAAACACGCGATGAAACACGCGATTTTTTCACCGCATTTCTTATGAAAACTCACCGCCAAACCTCGACCCGGGCAGGGAAATACGTCGCTCCACGACAAATCCGACTCATCTTCCGTGGTTGCTGATGGAGTTGAAAAATTCATAATTTAGAAAAGACCAACGATTTTTTTTCAATTTTAAGTTAAATTGGAATGAAAGCGAGAAAGGAATCTAATTTAGCCTAATCGAGAGTCGCGACAACAGATAACAACAGAAAAATGAAGTACTTTTTGCGTCAAGCCAAAGCCTTCCAAATCAGTTAGAAGCAAGCTCAAAAAACGAGTTATCTTAAAAATGCGCAAGGTTCGATAATTCTTTCTCAGTTTTATAAGATAAAATTTAAATTGCTTTCAATTTGTAATATTTCAATTTCAGCTAATCTGTAGTAAATACAATTGAAATAATAATCAGTGCCATCAATTTTTTTCCGTCACCAACGAAAATGTACAAACGCGTTTTGAAATTTCAAATCTTTTTGAAAATCAAAGCTTTTACAAACATCGGTTTGAACATCAGCAATATTGGTAATCTCACAGCTATCAAGGACAGTTCTTAATGATGTTGTAACTTAATATTCCAAGTCAACAATTGTTGGCTATCAAACCAGGTTTTTCTGTCCAGTTTTGTTATCTTTTGCTAAATAAAACCAAATAATAGAAAGAGACAAGGAGGCTCAGCAATGTGCTCTCACACATAATGTTCCGAGCCAGCTCAACCATGTTTTTGACTTAATTGCCCACCAAACGAGGAAGAGATAGAAAACTTTGGTTAATCCATTTAAAAAATCGCTGTAGCTCTAACCGCTATACAAATGAAACAAAATTTATTTAGAGGGTGAATGACAAATGCCATTAAAGGGTGTAAGAGACAAAACAAACAACATAATTATTTAAAAACAACAAGCAACCAAAAGTCAAGTCTAATCTTTGTTTTGAAAAAAACTTAAGGAAAAAGTCAAAAAAGCATCAGATAACACGTAAAATAAACGAAATAACTCGCATTTCAACAGAATAGATTAGGGCCTGTTTTATTGAGATTAATAATCAAATTGACAGAACGCAAAAAGGGGCAAAATTAGTAAATATGCTTGCATTTTCTGGAAACAATTAAATTCAAAGTCCTGAAAACAGTTTATTAACAACTGAAGTCATTCAATGGCTTTACAACAGTAACTTTTCAAATAAAAACCGTAAACAGTTTTACATGTAACTGCTAACCGCTTTCGAAGCCAATTGTCTCTGTCATTAGTGTGACTAAATCAAAAGGCTACACCTCAACACTGAATACGGAGAGAATACAAACTTACAAGACCATTTTTTTGCAAACTGTGTTGGAGCCAAAAACCATATGCCTTTCGCAGAGATTCTTAAGCATGATTATTGGCACACGAATGTAATTTGTCATTGATTGAGGTTTGATTTGGTATCATTCTGGTCTGCAGCGAACATTTAAAAGCAAAAAAACAAAAACAATTCAAAAAATATACAAACCTAGCTTTACCACCCGAATAACTTTTGAACTATAAAAATTAACAACTTTATCAAACAGGTCTTGCTGTTTTTTGCATCTCCTTCATTAGAAAAGTTATAAATGTTAAATGTCAGCAAAATTGCTAATTAATACCAAAAAGTCAATATATAAAATGTTTTTAATGAAATTCGGATACTTATAGACTGAGTTATAAAACAAAAAATGCAAAATGTGTAGTCTGAAAGCATAAGATGGTTTCTTTAACGGCGGCTGCATACATACCAAACAAGAAATTTAAAAACTTAGTCTTGGTTATAAGACTCCGAAAAGAACATCAATTGCTGGCAAACCTCAAGAATTCTTTAAAAAATTGTGAAGACAATTTGTCGGAGCCAAGCAAAACCATGAGTTTTACTCAAAGAACACAACAATTTTTCGTTGGAGCAATTTGAAACACATAAGCACCTCTTAATAATAAAATCTTTTTTGAAGAAATTTGCGAGTATATGGGGTGAAAATAATTGCAAAATTGGTTCAAAGTATAGACCCAAAAAACAACCCGAATCCTTTTTCGTTGGAGAAATCAACGATGAGGTCAAAACTGGCCTTACTATTGCAGCGCAGCTGTTAGAAAACGCAATTGTTTTAATATATTCCGTGTTAGCTTTTTGGCAAGTCAAAATCTAATTATATAAAAAAAAAGCTACGCAATTTTCATAAATATCGGCTAAAATTAATGAAAGACGGCAAAAATGCTCTTTCGGAAAACTTTCTTATAGAAAACGGAGGTAGAACTAGCCCATATCTGCGACACAAAATTTTTGTTAGCAGTTCTTAGGTCAGTACCGCCGGTCGAACTGCAAAAAATGTATATTTGATGCAATTTTTTAAGGAAAAAATGTAGGCAGGCTGAATTTTCTCAAATTTACCTGGCAATTTTGCCAAAAACAGTGGTTTCAAACAATTCACTTACTCTATTCTATCTTGAAACGTAAAATCAATCAGATTTTTAGTAACAAAAAAAATTATCGTAAAAATTTATCATAAATTAGCAATTATTGATCAAAATTTTAGCGAAAATTACGAAAGATGTGAACAAAACAACGGAAGTTATGCTAACAATCACAAAAATTTGAGTCCCCGTCACTCCTCGGAAAAAAAGTTCAAATACTGTTGAAGAAAAATGACATATGAATTTCCTACTTTCTAGTAATATTTATACATATAAATTCCAGAGTAATTTTCTGTCCTTCATAATGCTAATGAACCTGGTCCTTTTTGGTTGAATTAATTTTCTGGACTCAATTTCATGTCAAAATCAGTACTGGCCACGTCTAAATGCAAGTTTACACGCACATATCAGTACTGACGTTTTTTCGGCTATTGTTGAATTTTTCTTTGGTTGTTTTTGACGTTTTTTTGACTTGCCAAATCATGGCCAAGACTATTTTAGACTTGCACGTCTTGGGCAAGACTTGCATTTAGACTGACAAGTGTAAAAAGTGACATGATCATTGCTCTGATACAGTACTGATATTAAGCTTGCAATTGGACGCGCACAGTACTGACATTGACTTGGCGTTCAGTCCGGGTTGAGTCATTTGGTGCTAGAAACACCTGAAAAATTAGTCCGGAAGATAAATAATGAGAAAATGATTAGAACTGTATCATTTGTGGTTGGCGTGTTGGTTAATCAGCTGGGGCCCCATTTCTAAAAGCATCTTACTCTCATGAAAATATTCAACTAACGAAGAGATTTCCTTTCTCTCAAATCTTCCTTCGACCAATACTAAAGCCAAATGATCAAAATCAAAAAACTATCGCAAACCAGGTGTGAAATCTTTGATTATGTCAAAATGAAAGTTGACAAGTATAATTTCATATTTTCATAGCATATGTGTAAATAAATCAATGGTTAATATTTTTGAGCTGTTGAGTTATAAAAGCGTTTGGAGCAAACGTTGCAGGCCTTAGATATAGTTGGTTTACTATAGTGATAATGAAACAACCAGCAGAAAGTAAGACATAAAGAGAGCATTAACTTTTTTGATAGACATCGAGTATTTAGACAAAAGTCGCTCTGTAACACGTTGACACGAAGTGATATCACGAACTGATAAAATAGAACCAAGAGGGACAAAAGGGACAAAAAATTATTGCAGGCTTTTATCTTCTTCAAATTACATGCGTCCGATTTATATTTGATCAAAAGGTGTCTAGATGAAAGCTTTAAACATTATGGAATCGTCTTTTTAAAATAATATGGCACCTAGATACACAGCTTACCAATCATGTGCAGAATCTTTTTTTGTTCTGGTTATGGGGGAGTGGGCAGGCTTATCAGTCGCAGATAATACTTAATCATGTGAATTTTCTCAACTTGAATGCAAAAATTAATATGATGAAGTTTACTGCAAAAAATGTCAGGAAAAGAGCTCTAAATAAAATGGCGCATCATCCAAGACATTGGAATTGAAATTTTTAGTTGAGTCTGTGATGCTAATAACACCCCGAGCAAAATCAGTTCACCGGATTACATTGTAGAGTTTAGGTTTTACATTTAATGAAAATCCGAACTGCTGGATTTATAAACACAGAAATTTTTCGAAACTGAATTTTTTTAAAACACAGAAAGGAAACTGAATTCGATGCATCTTTTTTCTTATTTCTGGATTTTATGCATAGTTTAATGGAAAAGATCAAACAATAACCCCACCGAAACTCAAAAAGCCAAGTTTTCCAATAACTGAAAATCGCAAAATTTGCATTTCCATTTATTCTTGCAAAGCTTCTAAGCTTAAATGCAAAATTTGGAGGAGGAGTTAAATTCAGCCGAACAGAAAAAATAAGGCAATTAAGTCGGGGCAAGAAAATAAGATGAGCGCCTTTTTCATGTGCATTATTATCTATAAGGCAATTTAAATGCGGTGTTAGACTATAGTTCTAATGAGAGGCAATTGTTCTTCGTCATATGATTCTAACTACGGAAAAATCAGTCCGTATATCAATTTGACTCAGTGTCAATCCATTTTCTAGCTAATTTGTTCTGTCGTCATCTTGTAAACAGTACACTACAAAAGTTCAAAAAGTAGTAAAAAATAATATGTGCAACAATGAAGTTGGAAGTATCAATGTTATATGGATTATCATTTTGTTTCTATTAATTACAGAATTTGCCTATGGCTTCTTTTTCACTACCTGCGGACAATTCTTTGCCTTCTGTACAAAAGATAAGCACTGCTGTAAAACTATGTGGCCTAGCGACTTCATGTGCAAATGTAAAGAAGAACTGCGACGCTGTATTTGTCCTAAAGACTAACGAAAGAATGTTGAAATGAAAAGAATTGCAGAAATGCGAAAATTGAGAACCCCCAACCAACCCAATCCGAATCTACGCGATATTCAATTTATCATTTTAACTGGTGTGTTACATTGTAGAGTTACTGATTGTTTTTTTCTTTAAAATCATCGTGGAAAAGCCTCCACCGCTCAAGATAAGAATTTCGAGGACACCACGAGTAACATTGATGTCAAAATTTTGGAGTTATTGGTATGTTGTTTTGTCATAAGAGATGAGAAAAGAACAGAGCTGTTTCAGCAAAACATCTGTAGGGCAAGGTTTTCCGATTACAATTTAGTTGTTATTTTTGTTATGCGAAATAGTCAGAACCTTTGCTGAAAAAACAAAGTAAGTGGAGTTTTTTACAGAGATTGTATGAATATTCTGCCTATGAAATTACCTTCCTTACAATGTGCCTATGATTTAGAGACGGAAAATTGCTGTCGCACAAATGTCAGGATATAGAAAGAAGAGTTTGCCCGTACCCAACTCCAAGTGCGTTTCGGTACTGGGCCAGTATAATTGCAATTCCTCATCCTTACTGAATCATAGACTGAATCATGTCACTTTTTTGACTTATCAGACTTGCGTTCATTCTGATTTTACAATGATCACACTTTTGTCAAGAGCAAAAACAAAGTTACATGCGGGGATCGCACCCACGATCTACCTCTCGCTAGACGTTAGTTCTTCTTCCTGCGCCACCGTGACTGTGGCAGTACTGGCTTTTGCGCCGTCAATATACGCTTGAAAGAAGCAAATTTCAAGCGAGAAAGCGAGCCAAATATTTTACATGGGATACTTGCATTTACAATTGCCGAGTACTGATTCACACTTGAAGTTCGGTACGTGTGCTCAAATTAAATTATTTTGTCCCAAAACTCTATGAAACTGGGGTTAGGAAGATTAAGCGATCAAGCATGGCTCTATTGGTCAGTTTTTGCAGATCTATTTTTTTCAGGAGACAATAAGGACTCGCAACTATAACAGAATTCTTCATATTATTAGTTCTTCATAAAAGGCCCAAGGTACTCGATATTTTCATTTTTATCTTTTTTTTCACGCAGTCAGACTAGCAAAATCTGTTGGTGTCTTGCGGCCAATTTTTCTTGGCAACCCTCTGCTATCTAAGATTAAAGTTTTGAGAAAAATTGAAAATTACAAAAGTTAAATGATTACAAAAATCAAAGATACGTATATTGCTCGAAAATAGTTGGCAAATCAGTAAAAAAAATGGTTGTTTTAAACAGAAATCACTAAATAAATCCACTTATGCCGCATATGAGAGCCGACGACATCTACCAATAATACAAATACGAGATAAGACAAACAACAAGAACTTTTAAACGGTCAAAGATATTATCTAACTTTTTTTTAAAAGAAACTAACATTAATAAAGTCAAAATTGCGTACCACAAATCTAAACTAAACAAATTAGGCTGTATCTCACTTCAAAGAAGATGCGAACTGTTGCCACTGGGGCTCGATATAAAATCGACATAAACAAGAACAAATAGAAGCGAAATTGCCGCAATCATCAGTATTCAATTTGAAAAACAAATGATGGAGTCTTATATAAGTTTTTAGGAAGCCAACTCGATCGGTCAACAGAGAAACGTGGAATTAAATTAAGCATTTGAGAGCCGATGAGGCCTACCATTATTAGGAATAGGAGAGAAGACACGCAAAAGATTCTTTGACAAATACCTGATCTTTTCTGTTACGCCCCCCCCCAGTATTTTTATGACCCCCAGTTACAAATTATATGCTGTTATATATCACGTTACTATGTAAAAAAATAGCACGTGCGCCTGGGGGTCATAAAAAATTTATAATCATTAAGCTGGGGGCTGAAACAGAATAGATCCCAAAAACATTTGTTAATTGAGTCCAAAATTCAATGTCTACTTTATGCAAACAGTATTTATCTCTTCAGAAAAACTCATTCGAAATCTAAGAAACTACAAGTGAAGTCTCAGCTAAAAATGAAAGTAACATAAGAGACACTAACTGGTATTTCCAAAAAAGAAATGGGACTTGGCGCAGTGAGACTAGACGGCAAGTCTACAAAAAAGAACCAATAGGGCGAAAATGAAAAATAGACTCTTTTTTCAAAGTATTGGTTTTAAAGAAGCAAAATCTTTAGCTTAAAACTGAAACTGACAGATAAGTAATTTATACCTAAACTGAGAACCATCGAGACCAGTCAATAACCAGGATAAGTTGTAGGTCATAAGAAAGAAGGAAAAATAGACGCAAAAATAAATTTTTCAATTAAAATCTAGGCAAAAACGGTATCCAAGCCGCTCACAAATTGAACCTTTTACAAAAAAAATACTAGTAGGATTACGTTCTATTGACATTTTTGATCTATTCTGTCCCCCCTCCAGCTTAGTGGGCTTATATGTTTTACGCCCCCCAGGCGCAAGTGCTATCTTTTTGCACAGACACCATATAAATCACTGGGGCGGGGGCAAAACAGAACATATACAGTTTTTTTTCAATACGAATGAGAACCATCATTATTGTGGTAAATGCTATGAAAAAAAAAACCTAGAAAATATACAGAAAGCCAGGTTTTTTTCTGTAAACACATTTTCATTAGGTTTAACTTCCAACTAATTACTAACTGTCAATAATTGATCGATTGGAGGTTGTTTTGTTATGTATATAACATAGAGAAAAATTGCTTACATAGATTTTAATTAATACATCAACTCAATGTAATCAGAGAGATTTTTAATTGTCAAAAACAACGATGAGACCAAAACTGCCCGTGATATTGCTGCCGTTTCATTACAAACAAATAATTGTTTCTATGTACATATATAGACAAATTGACAACAAAGATTTCAATATATTTAAAAAAATAAATTAGGAAGTTTTAGATATCGATCGTCTAACGCAAAACAAAACGCAACAAAACTTTAATTCTAAAACACTCTCATATGAAAAGGAAGAAAAACTATCTCTTTTTTGATGTTACTCAAAACTGGGTCAGCTGATTTTGCGTCTCTGCCTCCGGTTAATTTAAGCGAAGAGAAACAAATTTCTCTTTTTCTTGAAAAAAACTAAAAATTGAAACTTTGGAAAAAATTTCATATAGAAATGAACAATCAAACGGTTCAGCAGTCCTCCTCTACTTTTACATGCAAATCAATAACAGTATTTTTGACAGATTTAGTTTAGCAAATTTGACAAAAATTGAGCAAATTTTACAAAAGTTGTGATTAACAACAACGGATATCATCGGAATATTCACAAAATTTTTAATTTCTATAGTTTCCGGCGAAAACAAAAGTAAAAAATATTATATATTTTTTTCTGCGCTGAAAGGTATACAACTAACAACACTCTACGATGAGTACATTGATACACCAAAATTGACTGAATAAAAATCCCAGTTCAGCATATAGTTCTTCCCACACTATTGTGCCTCGAAACGTCTCGGTGAAAGTTTTTAAACTTAGAATATTTCGAAGGGCTAAGAAAGTAGCGTAACTGAATTCTAATGAAAGTTTGGAAAAACTGTTTCATTTTTTGGGTATTCAAAGAGAAAAACACTTCTTAAAATTTTAATTTTCAATCATTCTATTCTTTTTGTGCTTGAAATACTCTGCAATTATTTTGCAAACTATCTGAAGCAGTTTACTGAAAGCGAAGTTGAGATGCTGAAATAAAATTGTAACAATTTTACTTGTTTTTTTTTACTTCGCTCTTTGTTCACGACAATCGATTTTACAATAATAAACACATGGTAAATAAGAATCACAATCAACAGTATATTCAAATGGAAACAGATTTTGCGTAGCATTTTGCATTGAAAAAAAATTTCCAAATGAAGTCTACAGAAAATTGACTTTGATTTTTTATCTTTATTTTTCCTGAAATCTTCTCTATAGAAAATGAAAGTCTTTCAATAGATGGTCCGGAAGAGTTCCTTACTATTAAGCTCTTCCTATAACTTGAATCCAGAGAACAAATAGAACCATTTTTTGCTCTCCTCTGATCATTAAAGCTTCTTGTCTTTATTCTACATAGAGCATGTGTAGAATGAATCCGCTCTGTGTGGTGTGCTAAAAATTGGCGGAAATATAGTTCAAGTTTAACAATGTTGTTGCTGAAGGAAAGTTAAAGCTTGCTTTTCTGGCAAACAATTTAAAAGCTTTTGGCCCGATGAGAGCAATCTATAGCAAAATTAGTCAACAAAGATTTATCTTTTCAGAAAGGCTGGTATCTCGGAAGTTTGAGAATGTAAAGTCGACTGAAAAACAATGTACAATAACCAACGCATCCTGCATGTTTACTAAAAAAATACGACCATCAAACAAATGGAGATATCTGCAATCCATCTAGCTGGATTTAGACCTTGTTTTTTCATTCTAAATAACGTCTTCTAAACTGAATGACATCACTTCCTTGATTTTTGTTCATAGCTCACATCTGTAAGGTTCAGAAGTCAAAATGTACGATCAAGACCATCTTAAGCTCTCTAATTATTTGGTGAAGGTCATTCTGTTGTTAGTGATTCTGGAAATGACTTATGGCTACTTTTTCACAACTTGTGGACAATTCTTCGCCTTCTGTTTAAGTGACAAGCAGTGTTGTGGAACTATGTGGCCCAGCGATCTCACGTGCAAGTGCAATGTGACAATACGACGCTGCGTTTGTCCGAAAGAGTTCTAAAAACTGTTTCTCAAAGCATAAGTAACTTTAAATCATATCAATTGGAAGTGTCTAGAATGAAGTTAAATCCATTTTTGACTCAATCTTTTGTTTAGGCGATTGATGAACTATAGCCGAGCGATGGTTGAAGTTAGATGTGATATGTCACTGTGCAACAATAAGTTGATAGAATTTTGTTGACAGTTTCAAAATGACGATCTTCAAAATCCCCCACAATGTTGCCTAAACTGCTCTTATCAACTTTAATAGGAAACAACTTTTTGTCTGCATTATTTCAATTTACAGAAATCTGGAATCTTTTAATATTAATCAAAGAATCTGGAACATAACTTCAAACAATTGTGTTTTTGTATATAAAATCCCCGAAGGAAAATTGAAGATATAGAGAAAATCTTTTGTTCTACTTTTCTAAATGCGAACGAACTTTTTTCTCTTTTATTCTTTTCTTAAATCAGCCTTCATCTACTGGAGCAACAAACAGGTGCTTCTTTTTGGTTCAACTAGAAGCAGTTGAATTGTATCGGGGTACTGCCCTTTTTACGAAGAGAATTATCCGTGCAGAATAAGCATTTGATCTGCTTTTCATGGTGGCCGCCGTATTGACCGACAGGGCGTTTAGCCGACAACCAAAAAATGTGAGAAATTTAGCCGACAATTTAAGTAAAATGAGCGATAAAACTAATTCTGAAGCTGTGATTGGCCAATTTAAATCACTATTTCGTAAGCGGATAGCGGATAAATATACCGTCAACTAGCGTAACGAAGGTCTATCTGTGGTTGCAACCTCCCCTCCCCCCCCCCCTCCCACCGTCAGGGGGGTTGCGGTCACGGAGAAGTCAAGTGGATCGCCACCAGACAGGACACCAAAGATAATGGTCCGCCGAACTACTGATTTATAAACCAATAAGACTTTCTTGACCAATTATGATAAAACTGTCGGCTAAACTTTCCATTTTATCCTTGTCGGCTAAACGCCCTGTCGGCCAGTTTTCCTGGCACTGCTTTTCATCGATAAGTTGACAGGATTATATTTGAAACGGCTCCAGTGAAAATGGCAGACGTACCAAAATATAGAAATTTTACTGCTGGGCAATCACAATTGAAGAAATAGAAATATAGTTTTCTGATTGGCTGATTGCTCAACAAATTCTGCATGTATCAAAATAGGATATGCGTTTTAATGTAAAAGTGCTTAGAAATCACGATAAGTCGAAACAGAAAAATTATACTTTTTTGGGGAGAAACTGGTCTCATGCTCGGTTGTGATAGATTCATAAAAAGTCCCAGGGGCCGCTGAGGCATGACCATGGCCCGCGAGGCATTGCCAGATGCGGTACAAACTATAATCTAGCATTAGGCTATGTCCAATTTAGGCTAATTGACCGCATAAAAGTACAGTGTTTTAAATTTCTCAACCAATCACATTCGGTGAAATTTCTACATTTTGGTACCTCAATTTTTTAAGACGTCACCATTTGAAACAGAAAATTTTGCACGTAACAAAAGCAATGTTTAGGTCGGACAAGTAGATTATTAAAAAAGTAATCGCTCAAATTGAAATTTTGCAAAATAACTTGCCTATTTTTGAGGAATATTTTCAGTAACGACCCAATTTCCGTTTGATCAGAATTTCATATGATTCAACTCTAATAAGATAAAACTTGAAGGCTTTAATTTGTAGTTAAATCTCAGAACTAATTCTGGAAAAAAGTTCAGACAGGGTTTTGTCAGTTTTTTGTTGAGCAAATTGATGCGAAACGTGAACTGAGTTAAACAAAATGTGTCGAACAAAAAAACTGTTGAATTCACAATGCAAATACTGGCAACAAATACAGGTTTTATTACAGTGAAAACATCAAGTTGAACACACTTCACTTGTGACTCAATTTAGCGTTTCCTGCGGGAAAACTGACAAAATTTTATCTGTGGTTTCTCCGCAAGTGCTCCTCACTTTGTTTTACAATTTAGAAGAGTTGAATTTTTATTCGTTCACAGTTGATGCTAATAAAATTCAGAACAACATGATATCAGTTTGGCACTGTAAGTGCTGAGAGCAGGCAATTCACCACCTAGAATTCGATTTTAAAGGTTTAATTTAGTTAATGAGTGGAAATAATTTTGAACAGCAAATTTTTTGAAGACAAGCGAGAAAGTTAAGTATAGAAATTTGCACTCAATGGTCAAATATTTTTGGGTACGCGCCACCTTCTGAAAACAGTTTTTCTTCCCTTCAGCTCATTTCTTTGTGCCAAATTGGTGTCACTATTCGTCATAACAATTATTCGAGCTGTTTTGATTGTTTTTGTAAAAAAATGATTTTTCTGCATTATATTTGAACAAGTTGAAGTCCTACATTGGTTTTTAAATTTTTCTGTGGATTGTTCTCCCCGTATATTTTCGTATTCTGATAGGTTGGAGCCTGATCATTTTGATGATTTCAGTTTTTCTGGTGCATATCATTTTTAGGTGGTAATTTTTGAGAAACCTGCGACTAATTTTGAAATTTTTGCACTTTTTGCATTTCTTTTACATGTAGCTGCAGTTTTTTTAATACCTTTAATTTCATACATTTGTTAAATAAAATAACATTTTTAATTAAACTTGTCTCAAGTTTTTTGCTTAGGACGTAGCGGGATTAACGTTTCCGAATTTATTTAGGTCAATATTATTGATTTGATTTTATTCTCATGCATATTTTCGTTGTTTTCATCATCTGAATGCTGATTAAGATTCAGAGTGGATCTTCAAACAATAGTGGCATGAAGAGTAAATGTATACAATTGAGAAGGGAGATGCCTTCAAGCATTTGTTCTTTGGTAAAAATCTGCAAGCTACTCTATGGGGCGACTTTGCTGAAAATTGAGAGAAACTATTTTGCGTATATTGCACAGCGTAAATTCGTTAGCTGTTTATTGCATAACAATTTTAGCGGAGAATTTTGTTCTTGTGTTACTTTTTTCATTTCAATTATAGTTTAATCGTTTTCTAGAAAAAGACAAAAGTTTGAGTAAAGATAAAGATTATGAAAATAATATTCTAATAAAACAAATCTCAGTAAAACCAAAAACTTTTGGTTTGCAAAAGGTCAATTTTTGCGATGCATTTTACAAAACCATTGAAAGGCCATGATATAAATGACCAAAAATTTTTGGCACAAATTTTTTTCATCAAAATTATGTTTGTATCTTCTCATATTATTAGTGAATCGCTTCGAAAACATTGTGATCTGGAGTTCAATTTCATTGTTATAATGGGGGCCACATGGGGTTATAATGGTTTCCACATGTTTGTCTATCATTATTTATCGAAGAGCTGTTTAAGTGTTTAGATAGTTTTTGAGGTAATTTGGAAAAGTAATTTTAACCAGCCCAAAAAAAATCTAAAATTTAGTGCACATTTTTCACACTAACTTTGAGATAACGACATAAACAGTTTTTCAACAGAATTGCGTTCTGCTGATTAATGATTGCGCGCAAATGGTAACTTTATATATGGTTTCCAAGACAAATGTCTTCCGAGTTTATTTATTCACCGAGTGTTTTGATTTCTTTTATTCTAAATAAATTTCGAAACTCCTCTTCTAGACATTTTTTGTTATGGCTTGTAGAAAAATAAGTTCAGGACCTAGAAACAAGGTTTCAGTTTTTGACGGACCTTTTGTTCACGGTCGGCAATTTTGTTTTCCGTCTTAGTTTCCAATTTTGTGTCCTGTTTTGTATGCTGTTTTTGCAAATGCTTTATAGATTCCAATACATAGAATTTCAAGGAACACGTTTTTCTTTCTGCTTAAACTGTAATATAATCATTTTGTCACCTCTCATTTGTTTTTAGTTGGCCTAATGCCCTGGTGACTTTCTTTATTTACAAAATTTGCTGTCTAAAAGCTTAAAATCTCACTTATATTGTTCCCTTGTTGAATTTTTTGGATTATACATTTCAATCAACAAGTTTATTAAATGTATTGAATATGTTCAAAGCGAGAAATCCGGAATCGAGAAATGAATTCAAAAATAAGGTTAAATTGAAAAACCCGGCCGTCCATTTAGTGCGTTAAGCAATCAAAGTTCGGATCTATTCTGTTTTGCCCCCTCCAGCTTAGTGGGCTTATATCTTTTACGCGCCCACGTGCTACTTTTTAAATAGTGAGGTGCTATATAACAACATATAAACTGTAACTGGGGTCATAAAAACACTGGGGGAGGGGGGCAAAGCAGAATAGATCCGAAAATTCACAATTAATTGCAGCTGGTATTATTATCAAAATCTTTATCTTCTTATTGAAAGGCTAGCCTCACCATCGTTATTGAGATAATAGAAACTGCGGACCAAACTTTAGCACTTTTTGACGTTTAGAAAACATTCAAATCTCTTGAAAAAGTATGATAAGCAAAATCTTTCCATAGTGAATGAAAAATTTGAGAACAAATTTCAGGTAGCAACAACAAAATATTTGAACGGTTTGTAACCAAATTTAAGTATTATGATTTTTTTAAAAAAAACAAGTACATACAAGGAGAAACTATTAATACTTTGAATGAGTTTTTTCTTTCATAATTGATAACCAAAAAACGCAAATTTATCGTAACCAATTTAAAAAGAGTTTTGAACTGATGTACAAATCGCCATTCTTTTTTATTTATTTAAGTTACCTCTTGATTTGTTCACTTATACAAGTTTCAGGAAAAACACACAACTTTTTAGTTGACAATGTTTTGCAGTTTTTATTCAAAAGTTTGCGACATTTGTCAAAATCCATGAATTTCTTTATAATTGTCTATTTTACATGCATCAACCTAAAAAACAACAATTATCTTTGAAAACTTAATCAAATTTTTGCATAGAACTGTTAAATAACAATATGATGAAGTCATTAGTAGAGTTAAAACGTTTAGCAATTTTTGTTATTGTTTGCTCTCAAACAAAGTGCATTGAGATTATTTGGCAACTTTTGGTCTTCGTTTTGCGAGTTTTTGCTCAACCACTTTTTCTGACCATTTTGATCAAATTTAGGTCGTTTTTCAGTACTCTTAGAGCTTTACTTTAACATATTTCACACCTTGACGACTTCGAAATGTTCGCAACTGATCATTATGCGCCAGCGGTTTAGCTGTCCTGCTCTTTATCTTTATTAAAAGACGAAAGGAACGTTTCTTTTTTGTTTTTAAGTCCCTAATGGGATATACTTGGAACTTCATTTGTTTAAACGTCTCTGAAGATGTCTGTACTTTGACATGAAAATTTTTGTCCGAAAAGACTATTAAGGCTGATGTAATTTGAAATTCTAAACTAATGCTATTTTCCTTCGTGCCTCTGTAAAGGTGGGGTATCGTGAAAAAAACGCAAATGAAAAGCTTGGTTGTTTGTATATGCCCACCAATGGGCCTGTGATACCTGTTCATTGCTATTTTTTAGTGCAATAAACTCTATAGGATGCAATAATTTATTTCTTATTTATTTGTCCTTCATTCTTTCATTTTATTCAGACCATATTTCATGTTTCCAGCTTTTAACTTATCTCTCGTTCATATTTATTTTATTTCCCGCTGCGTTATCAGACATGTCAGTTCATACCGTTTTAATTTGTTGAGAACCACTTCAGATTGTAATCTTATCTTGTTAATTCAAATTCAGTTGTCAGAATCTTTTTTAATTTCGCTCCGCAAATCAAGCTCAAAAATAAGTAAGCATTTCGCTTGGCGAGATCCCAAATTACTTTTAAAAGGGTGTCTTCGCGCAGCGAAGTCGACATCAAAATGATAAAGTACGACATCGCGCAGCCAGCAAACAAACAAGCTCACATGGGAATCGATGCCTTTTGGGACAAACCTACACCAGCCCCACCTCTCCGATGGGAGAAATGTAGGGTACAATACAAATTAGCCTTGCTCCTCAAGGACAATATCATCTTGGATACACTTCTCAGCCCTAAACCAGAATTGGCAGAATTGCCTCTGGAGCTTATATACGAAGAAACTATCATCGGCTTTTGAACATAAGTGGAACGGGAACGTAATGCCCGAAACGTCCAACAGAAGACGAATTAGCAAAATAAATTCCAAAGAATTATTGAAGAAGGCTTAATGACGGAGATAAACCCTGACTACTTGCCGATAGAAAAACCGTCTCATTGCTCTTTCTTAGCATCGGTATGGGGGAGCAGAATTCTCAACAGCAAAAATCCACACACCAAGGTAGACACTCTTACAACCGCAAAGTTTTGAAAAAAAAATATGGAGAACGTATTCATTAGAACTCAAAACATAACGTTCAAAAGGCACGTTTTTCTCATCACAAAACAACTTTGGGGAGAAACAGTTAAGCAAATTTAAGGAACCAAAAGAAATTTGTGACTTTGAAAACAAAGAAAAAACACTAATCAGAGATATTTTCATCACCAACTTAATCAATCTTGAAATACAAAAAGAGCTATTTAAACAAACAGTGGAACCGAGGACAGCTCTAGAGCTGTCTATCAACATGGAACTTGGGATGCAAAATGAGCACCAAATACAAGTTCACAGCACGAATCTCATTTCGACACGCGTTAATTCGAAACAATACCCAGCCAGTACTAGGTCTTCAAGTTGGTCCATCTCAAACAAATTCCACAGACAAGTCTTTCGACCTCCACCATTACACTGCACCAATTGTGGGAATCATGGCTTCTTGGACATCAAAATAATCGCATTGTCAAAGGTAAAAGTTGTAACAATTGCGGTTTTTTGTTAAATCTTTTCGCCAAAATATGCAGAAAACAAAAAACCAAAAAAGCCCCCAAATCCAAAGAGAAATTTGTCAATACACTGGAGGAAGAACCTCACCCCAAAGATTTCGTGAACTTCTTTCAAATTGCATGAATACGACTACAGTAGCGAAGAAGACACGATGGTTTTTACAATAAACGATGATCTCGAGAAAACCGAACCTCTCATTGTGCCCATCAAAAATGGAAACATCTCCTCTAATCTACTGGTTGATTCAGGAAGTGCCTGCAGCATTTTAAATAAACCACTCGGCCCGCGATTAATTAGTAGTAGTGCATATGCAATATGGGTACGCCAAAAGAACATATCACAACTGCAGAATTTTTCAAATGAACCAATTCACATAGAGGTTAAATTTCGAACACCAGTAACAAGCGATGACTGGCTTATAGCGGTTGCCATTTTCACAATCGTGGTTGATGACCTCAAACAGCTCAATGATTGCAGTTTCTTTGACACACTATGACTTGCGTTCACACGAACCTCATCACAAAAAGGTAAACAAGTAAATACCATACCACCACAGCGCGCGTCCATAGAAAAGATGGCTCTGCAGTTTCAAAATCTGATATCTCGAATCGGAAGATCAAAATCCATGCAGCAAAATTAAAAAATCACAATCATTTTCAACAAAGACATCAAAAAAGGAGACGTATACATATTAATTTACGAGATACCTAAAATAAAGTGAACTCTGAACTTAAATAACTGCTCGATGAAAAACAAATATCAAAACATTCAAATTGTTCAGACCAATCCTTTAAATCACCAATCATAGTCACCTTTGAAAAAGATCAATCTATAAAACTTACACTTGACTCAAAAGTCCTTACTAAAGCGATTCAAAAACACATATACCAAATGCCCAACACTGAAAAGTTAATCGAATCCATATCTCAGCAATTTAGTCCCGCGACGCAAAGCAGTACTTTTTTTTCATGATTAGATATCAAATAGGCTGTATATAGTCAACTAAGTCTAGACCCTTAAACAGCCAATCACTGCATTTTAAACATAATAAGTGAAGATATAACGGTCACATAACGATTTGAAACTGGGTTCTATCGCCTTAGAGATATGCCTGCGAGTTTCAAAAAGCAATGAATTACCCAATAATAGGGTTGAAAAATACCTATTGTTTTTAGATGATATACTGATTGTTTGCAAAGGATCAGAAGAAGAACATCCAAAATACGTGTTCGACTGCCTTCACAGACTTGATGAGGAAATTCTTTGGATTAATCTCCCCAAATGTCACTTTGCTAAACTAGAAAACAATTGGCTTGGATATCACATTTCACAATCAAGAATGTCGCCAATCGAAAGAAAAACATCCTCAATCTTATCTCTAGAGGCACCTAAAATCTTAAACAAACTTTGTTCTTTTCTTGTTTCAGTACAGTATATCAGTAAATTCTTTCCAAATTTGTTTTAAATTAGACCCTTTATTACAAAAATATATTAAATTTATTTGGACTGATACGCATGGAAACTGCTTTCTTGAAACATAGAACCGTATCGCAAATGCAAATGAAAAGTTTTATTATAACCCGCAACTCGAACCACGAGTCAAATGTGACGCATCGCGAGCCGAGCTTGGTGCTGCTCTGAAAGATATCGCGGTAATAAAAATAGAAATCTTAGATGTATTTTGGTCTATTAAATACACTAAAACAATTTGTATGGAAAACAGTTCAAAGTTATTACAGAACGCAGAGCAATTCTATCAATATTAACAGAAAACCACTCAAACATTTCCCACAACAGTCATTATCTCGTTGGGTAGATAGATTACCTCCATCAATTCCCAACTGAACACATGCCAGGCGCAAAAATGTCTCGTTCATTTCATTTCTTGGCAACTGGATCAAAAAGCTAAAAAAAGTCTCTGTTACGATCAGGAGTTCAGTGTCAAATAACTAAAATTAGTTTTCGCCACGGCAAATTCATTAAAATTAAACTTAATTCAATCCGCACATCCTTGACACAATTTACTTAAAACACATTATCCTGCAGGGCAAATCATACACATTTTGGACCTGACATGGTTTCAATAAATGCAATCAGCACACTTGATAATCGCTTACACACGCATGCATTTCAATTGTCACCCGCTAAGCAAAATCACTTAGTAAATACCAAGTACAACATAAACTATTCCAAGTATGCATACCCCGCGTCACAAATACCAGGTCTCACTACACTCCCTATGCGAAACGCACCCCTTTTCTTTCAAATTTTCCAAATTAAGAACACAAAGACTCCCGCAGGGCGAGAATTTCAATTATGTAGGACTAATTTCACGCTAATTACTAGACATTCCTATCATAGTTGAAAAACAAGCGTATAACAAGTGCTTTTTGCCCAAACTTTGTCTCGAAATCAGTTTCATCATTTCAGCTCCAAATCAAACTTTGCTTGTAATCAGAATTCATCCGTCGGCTACACCAATAACCGTTTCGCTGGCAGGATCATCCAATATTAGCACACCTCTCACAGCTAGCCCCTAAATATCTACATTTGACAACATCAATGGAAAGGTTCTCAAGGAATCCCTAATAGCTATTCTCACAAGAAAAGATGCTGTACTCAAAGAGGTGCGTGATTGTAACCTCAATAACAACGAGTAAAAATCGAAACAATTTAATCCGTACATACACTCATACTGGCGGGATCTCCATGTACGATCTGGATGTGTATGTATTGATGAAAAGATAGCCATTCTAAACGCCCTGCAAGAAGCCCTACGATATGATTTTCATGCTAGTCACCCGGTTAGCTGTGGCATGATTTGTATGGCCACCCATAACTGGTGGCCATACATGAATAGGGAATTGATTGTCAACTGAACAGAGTGTGAACCCCGCACTGCAATTGTTAAGAAGTTAAGATCAATAATTCCGGCCGAGCAATTCCAACCCATATACGCCGTGCTAAACCAAAAAACGAAATACAATTTGATGATAGAGGACCTATCTCTAACGAAACGGACATTTAAATATACTTCCTCGCCACAATAGATCGTTTTTTATAAATACCCCACTGCATGTATAGTTGACAAAGCAAATGGCACAAATATAACAAAATTTTTAGAAGTGTATATAGAAAATCACGGATTTCCTCGTTCTATTCGATTGGATAAAGCAATAGGTCTTGTAGTATATCAGACATAATTTCAGTAATGAGAATAACATAGATATTATTGAAGCGACCATCAAGCAATTGGACTGGTAGAAATATAATAAGGGACAATTAGGAAAAGACTTGCATGTATTAAAGGAGAAAAATTGAAACTAACTCCTCCTCGTAAAGCATGCATTAAAAAATTTTGTTCATCAACTGAGAATATGTAAACAGAAAACAACATAGATATCGCCCTTTAAAACACACCTTGTTAGAAAACCTAATACCCTGCTGAGCGTAATTTGTAGTACACCTAAAATGTCTTATGTCTCATACGAGAACACTATGAAATATTATTTAGATGAAGACACAGTTTCCCCTGCGGCCATCCTTCCCGCAAACAAATGGGAAAACAGCCATTGAAGTGACATCGAGGTCGAAAAAGGAATGACGAAAGCTACAAAAGAAGCAAACGGAAAACTGAAAAGTACTGATGGCGATTCCAAATTCCTCTGCTCAATCCTCTGTCGTCCCATTCCTCCTTTCTCAGATAGCGCGTTAAAATTTAAGTTGACTCAAATATACACGGAAAGCGGAGGTCAAAGAAGAACTCCGAGAGCTTATACGAAGTGCTTGCCCCAGGATCCATCAATATTAATGTTAGCCCAACGACGCCAAACATCAAAGAACCGGGGAAACCGGTGGTCACGGAACTCAATAGTGACATTCCAAAATTCGGCACCTAACATGAACGACAAACCTTACTGAAGGTGTGTGCTGATCGCCGCGGGCCCAGGACAGGCAGAAAATTGGTGGAGGAAAAAAATCCAAAGATTTTAAAAAAATCCATGTGAAAGATTTTACAAGCAAAATCAAGAGCGACAAGAAGATGAAAAAAAAGAATAAGCGCAACCCGGGCACTGGAGTCCCATCTTCAAAGTCAAATATTGCACGCGCTATTTGGGATCGCATCTCTAAGGTACCCAACTTCTCGGCCATCAGGAACCAACATGTAGAAACAAATGTCGACTCGACAGGCGAATTGATCATCTCAACCACAAATGCACCACCCACAGCATTCAACAAGTTCCACCTATTACAATTAACACCACTACAGATAAAAGATCCAGCGGCAGAACGAGACGAAGCCCAACATGTTACGGTTTTGAAGAAATATCTTCAAACTCTTTGATCACCGCCCCACCATATTGTCAACATATTGTCAACGCAGAGCTGGTGATGTCGAAAATTTCTAACCTCACAATATCTCTGTTGTTGAAACCTTTCAATCAACAGCAGAACAAGCTCCAGAAGAGATGAGCATTTCTCCTTTAATTGGAAATGTAACTCCTCAGGAACCGCGAGAAAGATGTTTGGCTGACTACAGAATGACCCGGCCCTCGAAGACGACATGACCATTTACGAGGTGGAATGACAGTTTACGAGGCGTAAGTGAATGTGAAGTCTGACTAGATCTTCTAAAGCTTAAGAACTCAACATTAAATTTTATTAAATAGCACTAGCTATTTTAATCAGCGCATATATTGTTAATTCATATTTAACCGGGGACCAAGTATTAAAATTGTAAATATGTTACTGCAAAAAAACTGTCCTTATTGTACAATTTTTAGCAATGTTCAAGGGGGTGTGTGAAATCGGTTCATCGTTATTTTATATTAGCGTACTATATCTTTTATTATACAATATATTACTTCTTATTTATTTGCCCTTCATTCTCTTATTTTATTGACACCATATTTCAAGTTTCCCGCTTGTATCTTATTTCCTGTTCATATTTTTTTTCTTTTTCTGCTGCATGGTCAAACATGTCTGTTCATGCCATTTTAATTTGTTGATATCCACTTCTGTTCTTAATCTTAACTTGTTAATTCAAATTCGGTTCTCAGAATCAAGCTCACAAATTAGTCAGCAGTTCGAATGACGAGATCCAACATTAATTTTAAAAAAGTCTTTGCGCAGCGAAGACGACAGCAAAATAAATAAAGCACGAGAGGGCCTAATAGT
>NC_134474.1:25448471-25525971 GCF_964194025.1 Convolutriloba macropyga
ATCAGTTGGCTTTTTTTTACTACGCACAACGCATTTTGTTACAAATTAATAATTAATTTTCGCAGCGTTGCTATTCAGCAAAATGTGCACACTTAAATCATAAGTTTGGAAGATTCACTGTGCGTTTTGCACGTTAAATATTGCACGTTTATTTAAAATGTAATTTGCAAGTTACAATACGCGAATATCAGTAACCACAGTCCTTCACTCAAACTAACAATTTATTCCTGTTGTTGAGATATTCACCATTTTTTTCTCATTTTTTGCCCTTGATTGGTATCATAATGGCTACTCTATCCCAGTCTGTAGACTTGGGTTTGAGTTCCAGACCAGCTGGCTACCTTCCCGCTTCTAAATTCCGAACTACAATCCCAGTTCACGAAAACACGGCGACCTCTTTACGCAAGCAGAAAATTGAGCACCGAAGTGGTCATTTAGGAACCCTCCGAACTAACCACCCCGTTAGTATTACAACCAGCGCCTACACACCCTTAGTTAACAAGCCGACGAATGAACAGATATTCGACGAAAGAATGAATTTAGTCTGTCATTGGTTTGATTTGTGGTCCGTCCGTCAACGTAAAAAGTTCATTTATGAGATATTCCAACATTGCGGTAGGCCAGAAATGGACTTTGTTCAAATCTTCAGCGATTCAACATTGGCGGTGAAACGGAAAGATTTCACGACTGTTCTACCCGCTTTTGTATCGAAATATATCTTCTCGTTCCTCGACCCCAAGTCACTGAGCCGATCTGCGCAAGTTTCATCTCATTGGCGAATGTTGAGTGAATCGGACGAGATCTGGATTCCGAAATGTATCAAGCATGGCTGGTACCTCCAGTACCAACCCTCTCAACTAGAAAACGGAGCTTGGAAGCGGCATTACGTAATCTCAATTAGGAATTTGGTCCCAGGGAAAGAGAAAATGGACCAGGACGGGGAGCGTGTGATTGATGGTTTTTCAACTGATAGATCTGACTTATTCGTCAGTGCAAAGAGTTTGTCTCAAGTTGTGACTCCTAGGACTCCCAGAGCTAGATCAAGGAGCCGAAGTCCTCTGTCGACTTCCAGAACTTGTTAGTTATAAGTTGCAGTTTTTGATTTGATGCATCGGTAGAGCGGATATCAACTGGTTCAACGTATATTTGGCTAGAGAGTTGACGCCTCGCGGAACAAGAAAGAACGTGAGAACGGGTTATAAGAGATGCCCGAGTTCGAGAGCATAAGACCAGTTGGTCTACTGTAAAACAAACTAGGCTTGCATGTAGGAGATGCTGGTTCGAATCCAGAACTGGTCTATTTTCACAATAGTTGCGCTTGCTTAGACACACTAAGATTTGAAATGAATCTGAATTCAGCAGAATTAGAATTCACCAGAACAGCAACAGAAAATCTGGGAAATATTAAATACTACTGCCTGGCGGGTATCTCAAAGAGTTATGTCTCGTCGAATTTATAAATTACGGGTTACATTTGTTATAACCTCCAATGGCTATCTATTTACGCTAAGCGCAAATCGATGGGATATTTAAAACAAGGAAATTGATTGCTCACACAATTCGATAGACACAGTTGTTTGTTTTTTGTGGATAGGTCGGGAAAAGCAGTTTCTGTAGCACGCTGTACTCTTTGTTCAATATAATTGTTAGATATTTTAAACTGTTCCTTTTAGTGGCAATTGAGGACAGGCCACGATGGCAAGACCCTGATAGAAAACCCAAGGAGCTGGAGTGGGGCACGTTCAAAAACCTCAGCTCTGATGGTCATCCCAATAACCCTAAGTCTCCAAAATCTGCCTATTTACACGAGACAAGATGGGGTGTGAATAGTTTTGTCTCAACCCATGAATACGGTCTGGGCTCAACAGAACGACTTGATAAGCACCCACTAAAACAGGAGCAATTCCAAGAGCTGACTCAAAATACTGAGGATCTGACAACTTCGGGTACTTTGTCGGAACTGCTTCACGCCGAACGAGTTGCAGAGGGTTCCGATCAACTCAAAGAAACTCCAATTTACTATCCGCACAAGCAATCGTACGAAAATCGGTTCGGCAAAGTCGACATTTCGGAAGACAAAGATTACCGAGCTCGAGATCTTCGCGACTTGGGTGCTAATTATCCCACCCACTCACATCCTCGCGTAATCTTCATCTCGTCTCGGCTTCCGGCCAAGGAGATCTTACAGGATTCTGTCATGTATGGTGTTATTGCTATCAACTACGAATACGAGGGAACAACTTTGGATACTTTGCTGGCATTACTGAACAATGTATTGAAGTCCAGACAGGCCCACAGTATTGGATTCCTTGCAGACGGAGATCCCGGAGAGATTTGGTTGACTCAAGAGGCGACAATAACAGTTGCTACCCTGGAAAACAAAGATATACAGGATTTCTGGCTTACAGTAGCTATGAACATAATTCCGCCAGGAACCGGAGGCCATATTGACGTGTTTACACCATTAGCATCTAGCGATGATGGAATGGAACTTCTATTCCAATTGAAAGTATTGACTGGATTGAAATTCACGTCTCCGATAAACATGATTGGTGGGATCCGAAGCATCGTTGGTGATTGGCTGGAAAAGCCAGAAGACATGAAGCCTGTGAATCACTACTTCAAATTCCAGAAAATTGTGACTTGGATCGCGGTTGCGAGTCGGGTTCGAGACGCTTTGTTCCAAACAGAACAATTCTTAGGACACTACTTTAGCACAAAACGACGAGCGATAGTTAACGAAATGGTAGGAAAAATGGTGTTCGATTCTATTGAGTTGGGAATGCTCAAGACAATTTTGGCTGATGTGGTTCCAGTTATCATCGAAGGCCTGGTCGAGTTCAAGTCAGAACGTGAAAAACAACCAGCGCTACAATTCTTATCTGATTATCTTGCAAAACGTCACAAATCGCTGGTCAACGACGAAGAGCCATTGGTTCCAAGAACAATAAAGGAAGAGCAGAACGAAGTAACAGACTTATTGTGCCTGACTAAATACGAGCGTGAACGAGCTTTAAGACGCGTGAACAACCGTGAAAACATAGAAAACCAGCCTGATCGAAGAGCGACAACGGCTGTCGAATTGCTTTCATCAGAGGTCGATTACATGCGAACACTTTCATGCATGATTGACGTATTCATGAAACCATTAAAACAAACTTTGGATGCGAGCAAACCTATAATTGGTATTGGAAATATACACGCTCTGTTCAATGACATTTCAGCCATTCTTGAAGTTAGCAAAGGATTCGTAAAAGAAATCACTGAAAAAATCGAAAGCTGGAATAATGAATCCACCTTAGCAGATATCATGATAAAGTTCAGTGGAAAAAGTAAAGCATACACCAACTATATAAACAACTACCCAATCGTAATGAGGACTTACGATATGTTGATAGAATCGAACCCAGCCTTCCGCGCCTTCATAGCCGAGAATGAGGAAACGATCAGAACTAAGATGCTGCCCTTCCACGAACTATACATGACGCCCACTAAGCGTATCAGCGAGTACATTCTAATTCTACAAGCACTCCAACTTAGTACCCCGCCAAACCACCCAGACAAAACGGACATACCTCAAGCTATCACGAAATTAGAAGCCCTGAATCAATTTATCTTCCGATACAAGACTAAACTCATTAGAGACAAACAAATATGCGACATTGAGAGACGCATCATGAATTGCCCAAAACTACTTGAAGGAAATCGCTATTTCTTACGGGAGGACTACGTGAGTTTGATGAAGATTCGCGAAGACGGCGAAAGCTACAGTCACATTCAGGACCTAATTCTGTTTCTGTTCTCTGATACACTTTTAGTATGCATTCTCAAAACCAAACACGAGCCTTTCGAACATGTGCTAAATCGCAAAATAATCTTCAGCACGTGTCTGGCATTATCGAAAGTGAAGATTGATGTGATAAAGGACTCAAAATTCATTCAACACGCGGTGCAGATCTCAAGCAAGAAAGGAAGCTGGGTATTCAAATTGCCTTCTTACAAAGATAGAATTTCGTTCGTTCATACAACGGAGGAGGCCATTCGGGGTCTTGTAGCCTTAGATTGAAATGCAATTAGGCTATTTTCTTTCCGTTATTATTTGATGGGTCAAATTAGATCAGAATATAAGGGTGAAAACACGGATATTCTGCTGGGTTTAAAAACCATAAATTGTTCCGAAGTTGTTTTTCCAACTCCGGATTCAACGGAAAGAAAAAAAGTTATTGAAATCGCATGTCTCAATTAAACTGAGACTTTAATCTGTACAATTTTTTTGTTAGTTAATTCATTACACCAAAACTTACAAAATAGTTTGAGACTAAACAATAAATACGATTGATCAAAATACTTTGTTTTTACCACATTAACTTAAATCATGGTGTGTGAAAACCTTTAATTTCATAATGTTTAATTTTTGTGAATTTATCTGCGAAGTGTTGCGCCCAGAACATCAAATGTTATGTGTAGTTATTCTGCAGACAAAACCCAGGTGTAGGCCTCGATTTATGAAAAGGCCATGCTCAAATCAAACCATGTAATGACTTTAACAATCTTCAAGTTGATCATATTGTATAGAGTTGTTTTTTTTTTCATGAAGTTGCTTTCCGCAGACATTTGTCAGACAATAATATGCTCATGAAAGCAAGTGCTTTAATTGTTTTATTCTAACAATACTGATTGTTTCTTTTTTTTGCCTTCAATATATCGCAATTTGGTAATTTTTCTCAAGATTGACTTAAAATCTATTCGTGTCGCTGAGAACAATGCTTCCCAAGGAGTTGATAACCAAATCAATTCGTCAATTTTAGCACATATCATTGTTATATAATTTTTCCGACCTAACTTTGGTGTGGGGGAGGAACTATATACTCAAACGGGGTTTTTTCTTTTTGTTCAGTCAATTTTGACTATTGGATATATTCATCGTTGAGAGTTGTGAGTGGCATCATTAAAAGACCAATCATTAAATAGAAAATATAACATTACCAAGAATTTATGTACGTTTGAAATTTTCCGGAATAGTAGGCAGATCTCCGTTGTTTTGATTCACATTTTCAATAATTTTTTTAACAAAATTTTGTCAAAAAATGTCAACAACGGTGTTACTGGTTTCACCTTTAAAGATAGAGGGGGATGCTGAATGGTTTCTTCCGATTTTTTGGGTAACCTATTTGCTAAATTTTTAGAGTTTCAGTTTATTCATCAAAAATGGGTGTAAATTTGTTTTCTAACCCATTTTGTTTAAATTTGGCCAAATCAGACACCTGAAAACTGCTGACAAATTACAAAAAAGGGGTTAGTTTAGTTTACGCTTCCTATAAGAGAACTCTTGAATTAAAAAATTGCCCGTTTTTGCCTAATTTAACAGACTTTTGTCGATAGCTCCGAAACGCACCATCTTTTTGATATAATAAAATTACGTCCTTTGCCAAAATATGTTTTTGTCGAATATTTGGGACAATTAAGTGTTTTAGGACACGCAGCTATAGCGGTGCTAGTATCGTTTTTTGTGGGCTCTGGTAAAAAATTTTTGAGTTGCATTAGGGCGGGATCTTTTCTCCAAATGTTTTCGTAATCTTTGTTCTTTTTTGTTAATTACCGTAAAGAAAGATTTCAAAGGAAGTTTCAATAAATTAAAATCTTATTTTTTTACTCATATGAAAATAAGCTCAGATGAGCATAATATGATTTAGGTTTTCAGTATGAGCCCATTGGATTATCCAACCCAATTGCTTTCTCAAATTCGTAGAAGTAAATACAAGCCAAGTTTTCTTCTGAAAACTCATGGCTCCTTTGGCATTGTATATATTATTTTTTGGAATATATCAGTGAAATTTTAAACTTCGCTTCTTCTTACCTTAGTTTTGTCAGTTTGTAGCTGTGTCCTAGTATGGCCAGCTCAATCTTCGTTTTCATGTCTAATGAAAATTTCCATCTATGTTGGTTTTTCATTTATAACTAATGGTTTCTAAGCTTTTAAACTATCAATTTTCTAAGAAAACGTGATATTACATGTCTGCTTCTTTTTGAGAAACTTTTTGTTTACATAACAAACTATCACACAAATGAAGATCCAATTGGCGTTCAAAGAATGCAGAACGGAACGTATTTTAAATTTTTGATTTTTTTGTTTTTGACGGCCGCGACGCTGTTCTCTCGCACAATTCTTTCATTATCCACGAATAATTATCCTTAATTTATCTCGAAATAGTTTTCACCAACAAATCTTCTTACTGTTCTTCAAATCGTATCTTTTAGACAGAACAACGAGTAGTTCTTCCTCACGTCGAATTATGAGAGTGTAACCAGCGTTGGACCGCAAGGATCAATTTTTGCAGTTTTTCTGTTTTCGGTTGATATGAATGAATTACCCAAAATTCTCTCGAATGAAAACTCGTTATTTCCGGACGACCCCAAAATTGTTGGCTCGGTAACCCATCAACCTATTCTACAGTATGTTACTCACATTGAAATCAGCTGAAGTGAAAAAAAAAATTACAATAATTTTAATTTCACTAAATTCAAAATTATGAAATATGCGCAAGAAAAACTGTTGACCAAGAATTGAGTTCAAGGCAAAAGAACATCAGATTGAACGGTTCAGGCCGATAACAGATCTTGGCGCAAATTTCTCGCAAAATCTTTTTTGGGTTTTAGAATTGACATTATTGTAAAGAAAGGTCTTCAGAAGCTAGCTCATATTTGACGGGTTTTTCCTTCTGAAACAAATATGAATATTAAGTGTGTTTTGGCTAAAAGTATGAAAAAACAGTTCTCTGCTATGGATCAAGCATTTAGTTCCCTAGTTTCTTTAGAGTAAAACTTGAAGAAAGTGCAAAGAAGCGGTTCTGTGGAAAATGCAATCTCTCTGATTCAGACTACGTCTGAAATCTGACTAACCAAGGTCTTCTACCAATTGGGTACAATCTGGTCCCCGAGAGAGTATTTTTTTGAACAACATACTTGCTGGAACTGCAATTCCGAATCCAATTGATTTCAGTCAAAAAAGTTTTGTCGTTTCGACTTAAAAAATGCTTGGTTTCAAAACAAATATTGAATTGTTGAGCTTTGCCAAATTATTCTCAGGTTTTGATTGATTTTAGCCTAAGCTCAGGAGAAACGCATCGCATCATCTTCCTCATGGTGAAAAATTATCAACTTCATTAACACAATATTATTTTCATGGGGAGCTCCTTTTCGCGTTGAAAGAAGAGCAACGCGCAATTCAACTTACTTATTTTTTCTCGCTGAATAGCTTATATAACGGCTGCCACACACTATACAACAGCTGCCACACACAAAACATTTTATTTTAAAATAATGACTGTCTGTTAGTTGTTTAGCATTCTGGTGACATTTTTTGGATGATGAATTTTCTCTAACGCTTCACCAAGACGTATAAGGGAAGAAATCTATATCGCTCTCACAATTACGGAAATTTATTTTTGAACCTAGCACTTTCTGCCGTGTTTGTCGACGACACAAAAATTGTTAACTCAGTAACCGATCAAATTATTCTACAAACCGATATTAATAAAGCAATCAGCTGGTGTGAAAAAATTAATGATTTACAATTTCACGAAGCTAAAGTTTATGAAATTTTCTCTACAAAATCGGTTGGAGAAAGAAATGACTTTTCAAGCAAGAGAATATCAGATTGATAGGGTCGGGTGGATAAGATATCTTGGATTAAGTTTCTCCAATAGTCTATCTTGTCTTTTTCACATAGACACTAATGTAAAAAAGTCTTCAGAAGCCAGCTCATAATCGACTAGTTTTGTCTACTGAAACAAAGTGATCGTTAAGAGTGTTCTATTTAAAAATGATGTAATTTAGTTCCCTACTATGGATCAAACGTTTAGTTCACCAACAAATTTAGAATACAGCGTATGGAGAAACTTCAGACAATATGTGCCAAGTACATCAGTGGAAAATGCAATCTATCCGTTTCAGACAACTTCTTAATCCTTATTAACCAAGGTCTTCTACCGATTGGGTACAAAGTGGTCCTCGCAGATCTCATTCTTTTAAACAAAATAATTCTTAGTCTTACAATTCTGAATCCATTTGATATCTATAAGATCATATTACAGAACCGCAACACAAATTCCAGCTGGAAATTTTGGCTTACAATGGATTGATGAGACAGCTTTTTTTCGTTTGTTTATCTTAGTATAACAATGCGCTTTCTTTCTCCTACAATCTCTCCTGGTATACGCCTCCGAAAATTCCCGAAACATTCAAAGAGAATTGGCAAAATTATCTGAGGCTCAAACAAAATGTAAATTCAGATAATACTGCTAACCTTCCGGATCGGGTCCCCTATAAAAATTCAATCAAAATTCCAGATCTCTATGGAGGGCAAAACCAAAAACGTGGCAACCATGTTTGGTTTCAAATCGTTCAATTTTATGATTAGTGGGTAGATCTTCGTTATTTTCATTCACATTTTCAGTAATTTTTAACAGTTTTATTGGTTTTGCTTTTAAAGATAGGGGAAGGATGCTAAATGTTTTCTTTCCAATTTTTTCGGTAATATTTTTGCTAAACTTTTTCAAATTCAGGTTTTTGTCAAAAATGGCACTAAATTTTAAACACCCTTTGTATAAATTTGCCCAAATTAAAGACCTGAAAACTGCTGACACAGTTTAAATTCCGCTTCCTATAAGAGAATCCTTAAACTAAAATTTTGCGCGTTTTTCGCCTAATTTAACTGTTATTTGTCGGTAGCTCCAAAAAGCACCATCTTTTATGTATTAAATTACATCCTTTGCCAACCTCTCTATTTATTGAGTGTTTGGGACAGTTAAGTGGTTTAGCTGGACACGCAGCTATAGCAGCGCTGGTATTGTTTTTTTTGTGGGCAGGGGTAAAAAAATTTTCGAGTTGCATTGGGGCGTGATCTTTTCTCCGAATGTTTTTGTAATTTTTGTTCTATTGTTAATTGCCGGCAAGAACAGCTTCAAATCAAGTTTCAATCAATTAATATTTTACGTTCTTGTTCACATGAAAATGCGTTCAGATGAACATAATATATTTAAGGTTTTCAGGCTGAGCTCATTATTTCTTTGCGTTGCAATTTGCTTCTGTTAACT
Source organism: Convolutriloba macropyga (assembly GCF_964194025.1). Lineage (NCBI taxonomy): Eukaryota > Metazoa > Xenacoelomorpha > Acoela > Convolutidae > Convolutriloba > Convolutriloba macropyga. Next base: position 25,457,567 of record NC_134474.1, read on the forward strand.
TGAATCGAATTTTTGTATTTGGCCTTATTTTGTTTTCATTGCAATCTCCTAACCTAGTCTACTTTATCAATTCAATCCAATTGTCTTATTTTATTGGTACAAAAAAAGTAAACCTTCTATGGCATTGTATATATTTGTTTTTGAAAAATATCAGTGAATTTTCGAACATTGCTTTTTTATCTCAATTTGTCAAATATTAGCTGTGTCTCAGCAAAGCCAGCTCAATTTTCTTTTTAAAGTCAAAAAAATTTAAATTTCTATGTAGTTATCATTTATAAAAAAAAGTTTTTTAGCATTGAAACTATCAATCTTCAAAAATAGTTGTGATTTTACATGTTTGCTCGTTTTTGAGAACCTTTTTGTTTGCTTAACAAACTATCTCATTAATGAAACAACCAACTGGCGTTCAAAGAATGCAGAATGGAACGTAGTTATAGTTCTGGTGTTTTTTGTTTTGACGCCTGCGACACCGTTCTCTGTCAAAACTCATTAGATTTTTAATCTTTAGCAAAATTTGTCGTACTCTATGCAGTTGTTATACATATTTCGGATCACGATCGATCAAAAAGATTTCCATTAGATGTAAACATGAACCAATTCAATGACTTCATTTCTCAGCTATAAGTGATAACGAAGTTTAAAAAGAATTTCAAAAAAAGGGTTTTCGAAACTAGCCTTTCTTGTTCCTCATTTTATCATCAAGTTAGTTTGCCTCATTCTTGACTGGTCTTCTTAACCTTTGCTAAACCATACAGGGAACGATTTTAAAATGATTATATGTTTTGGTTATTTATATATGTTTTGGTTATCAGATGTATAGGGTCGGGTGGATAAGATATCTTGGATTAAGTTTCTCCAATAGTCTATCTTGTCTTTTTCGCATAGACACTAATGTAAAAAAGTCTTCAGAAGCCAGCTCGTAATCGACTAGTTTTGCCTACTGAAACAAAAGTGATTGTTAAGAGTGTTCTATTTAAAAATGATTTAATTTAGTTCCCTACTATGGATCAAACGTTTGGTTCACCAACAAATTTAGAATACAGCGTATGGAGAAACTTCAGACAATATGTGCCAAGTACATCAGTGGAAAATGCAATCTATCCGTTTCAGACAACTTCTTAATCCTTATTAACCAAGGTCTTCTACCGATTGGGTACAAAGTGGTCCTCGCAGATCTCATTCTTTTAAACAAAATAATTCTTAGTCTTACAATTCTGAATCCATTTGATATCTATAAGATCATATTACAGAACCGCAACACAAAATCCAGCTGGAAATTTTGGCTTACGATGGATTGATGAGACAACTTTTTTTTCGTTTGTTTATCTTAGTATAACAATGCGCTTTCCTTCTCCTACAATCTCTCCTGGTATACGCCTCCAATAATTCCCGAAACACTCAAAGAGAATTGGCAAAATTATCTGAGGCTCAAACAAATTGTAAATTCAGATAATACTGCTAACCTTCCGGATCGGATCCCCTATAAAATTTCAATCAAAATTCAACCTCCCTATGGAGAGCAAAACCAAGCTGTTGGAAACCATGTTTGGTTTCAAATCCTTCAGTTTTATCATTATTAGGTAGATCTTCGTTATTTTCATTCACATTTTCAGTAATTTTTTAACAGTTTTATTGGTTTTGCTTTTAAAGATAGGGGAAGGATGCTAAATGTTTTCTTCCCAATTTTTTCGGTAATATTTTTGCTAAACTCTTTCAAATTCAAGTTTTTGTCAAAAATGGCACTAAATTTTAAACACCCTTTGAATAAATTTACCCAAATTAAAGACCTGAAAACTGCTGACACAGTTTAAATTCCGCTTCCTATAAGAGAATCCTTAAACTAACATTTTGCCCGTTTTTCGCCTAATTTAACTGTTATTTGTCGGTAGCTCCAAAAAGCACCATCTTTTATGCATTAAAATAAATCCTTTGCCAACTTATCTATTTATCGAGTGTTTGGGACAGTTAAGTGATTTAGTTGGACACGCAGCTATAGCAGCGCTGGTATGGTTTTTTTGTGGGCAGGGGTAAAAAAATTTTCGAGTTGCATTGGGGCGTGATCTTTTCTCCGAATGTTTTTGTAATTTTTGTTCTATTGTTAATTGCCGGCAAGAACAACTTCAAATCAAGTTTCAATCAATTAATATTTTACGTTCTTATTCACATGAAAATGCGTTCAGATGAACATAATATATTTAAGGTTTTCAGGATCAGCTCATTATTTCTTTGCGTTGCAATTTGCTTCTGTTAACTTGAATTGAATTTTTGTATTTGGCCTTATTTTGTTTTCATTGCAATCTCCTAACCTAGTCTCCATTATCAATTCAATCAAATTGTCTTATTTTATTGGTACAAATAAGTAAACCTTCTATGGCATTGTATATATTTGTTTTTGAAAAATATCAGTGAATTTTCGAACATTGCTTTTTTATCTTAATTTGTCAAATCGTAGCTGTGTCTCAGCAAAGCCAGCTCAATTTTCTTTTTAAAGTCAAATAAATTATAAATTTCTATGTTGTTATCATTTATAAAAAAAGTTTTTTAGCATTGAAACTATCAATTTGCAAAAATAGTTGTGATTTTACATGTTTGCTCTTTTTTGAGAACCATTTTGTTTGCTTAACAAACTATCTCATTAATGAAACAACCAATTGGCGTTTAAAGAATGCAGAATGGAACGTATTTATTGCTCTGGTGTTTTTTGTTTTGACGCCTGCGACACCGTTCTCTGTCAGAACCCATTAGATTTTTAATCTTTAGCAAAATTTGTCGTCCTCTATGCAGTTGTTATACATATTCCGGATCAAGATCGATCAAAAAGATTTCCATTAGATGTAAAAATGAACCAATTCAATGACTTCATTTTTCAGCTATAAGTTATAAAGAAGTTTAAAAAGAATTTCAAAAAATAAAAGGGTTTTCGAAACTAGCCTTTCTTGTTCCTCATTTTGTCATCAAGTCAGTTTGCCTCATTCTTGACTGGTCTTCTTAACCTTTGCTAAACCATACAGGGAGCGATTTTTTAATGTTTATATGTTTTGGTTATTTGTTTTTATCGTTTCTCATAGTTTTAATTGTTTAAAAACTGTATTTCCGTGAGAATGTTTGAAATTTTGAGTTCTATCCTTATTTAATTTTTATAGTCTTATGAGTTTGTCTTCCTGATAGAAAGCTCAATTGGCTTCCTGGGGAGTTGCGAAACCATTGTTTTTGTTTTTGGTTGAAATTTCTCAATTTTGTGGCATTTTATTATACTGCTTTCAAAATTTAGCCAGTATCTGTACGAACAGACCTTATCTTTTTCTAGCAAACTGAAATTCCATCTTTATAAGTGCTTTGTTTTCAACCGACTTTTGTTCAGAATTTCGGTTTTACCGCGCCCTATCTCGATATCTTTGCTGAAGAAATTGTTGAAATTGTTAAGGTTAGTTCTGATAGTTTTACCTCTAAAGATGATAGAGGGGTTTTCAACCGTTTGATCACATTTTTTGGCAAAAACAGTGCTAAATTAAGCCTTTTTCTATCAGAAATGACAAAAAATAAGCTGCTTTAGTCCATTTTTTTAAATTTTGCCTATATAGCACACATATATACTGCTGACACAATCCCCAAAAACGGCTAGTATTGCTTCCACGTCCTTTGAGACTGTCGTACGCGGATGAAATTGTGTACTTGATCTTGAGTCGCGAGTTGTGTTTATGTTCTATGTCCTACTTGCGCGGCGAGTGCGCTTTACACAATTTCTAAATGAATCCGCTTAGCGAATCGCTTAAGGACTAATTGTTTACTTTACTTGATTTGTAAAGACAGTTAATGAAAAATAAGTTAAATTAAGCAACTGTACGCGAAGTGCAAAACTAAGAGAATGAAGAATAAGGCAACTGGTATTCCAGAAGTCATAACGAAATGTGACCACTAATTTTCCCGTTGTGGGAAAATGGGAGCAACAGACTAGCATGTGAATTAATAATGACTTATGCACATGCCCCTCAGGAATAGGTACACTAAATAAATTAAGTACATCGTATGATAAGTTTACTGCACTAGATTAATTTATGATGTATGACATTTCTCCCGCTTCAAAGAAAATTAAAATTGCATAAAGTAAAATTTTAATAACAATATGAATAATAATAATACTTATTCACCGGTTAAATAGTATCAACAATATATTTACTGGTTATCATAGCTAGTCATAAGTAATAATGTATCAGTTTTAATGTATCAGAGTTTTTACATGTCTTCTTCATCAATGATCAGTTCATTGGAAGTGCTGTGATCGGCTGGCCGTATACGGGGGTCAGTCGGAGACACATGTCCTATGATAGGCGAGGGAAAGTCGTTATGAATCGGTTCAACTCGAGTAGCTGTATCCACAATTGTCTGTATAACTGAAGGTTGAATCGATTCGATGTCGCCTACTCGTCGCTTCCTACGGGGTGGAGCAAAGTTCGGAGGACACGAATTAGTAGAGTCGCCTGATGAATCTTCTTTGTCATATCCATAATATTTAGGACTTTTCCTAGTCCGTTTGGTTGTTCGTGTCAGAGTATGGGCTAAAGTTCTTGTTGGAACTGAAGGAGATGATACGAGTGCTTCTTGCTGAGTATTTGTAGGCGGGGGTGCAATAAATACTTCTTCAGTTATAATTTGCTGTTCGGGAGCAGCCTCTGGAATTTCAGGTAGTACTTGGGGAGCGAAATTGTCCGGAACTTTCGGCATACGTACTCGCATTGCGCGAGCAATGTTGGACTTATTCGAGGATACACCACTACCAGTTTCTCGTTTTCTGTGTTTCATTTTTCTGTCTCCTTTCTGGATGCGGGTACACTCTTTAATGTGGCTAAGTATCTTAGCCTCAGTTGTTTTCTCGTGTGTGCGGGGTCCTCTGCGGTTTATGTAGTCTGTCAATTTGGTTTTTCGTTCTTCACGAGTACCAAATTTTGCAATATCGCTATTGCGTACTGTCACTTCCATCTTACCCGGCTCGCGAATGACCGAAGTGTATTGGTCGGTCTTTTGTACTACCGATCCTGGGGCCAACACCTCATACAAGCCGTCCAGATTCTTCTTGGATCTCTTATGAAGGTGCTTCTTTCGGGCAATGTTTAATTGGACGGCGTGTTCTTTCAATGGGAGTGGACGATGTGCTTGCGTGGTGCGAAGGAAGCGTGATTCGTTATCAGTTGCTAGCCGTTCGCGATTGGTAGCATCCTTTGTCGCCTTACACATATTACGTTCAATTTCGTCGTCACTCCGGCTGTTTCCCCAGTGTTCCTCAGGCAGCAATTCGTTAGGCGTTACAGTTTCTTCATCTAAATAATGATTCAAAATTTTTTCATAACTTAAGTCAGATTATTTGGGTTGAGTACTAAGTGGTGTATTGGCTTTACGCCCGAAGTGCGATTCGAATGGCGAAAGCTTAGTTGTTTTATGTTTACATATGCGAAGCTGGTATACAATTGATTTTAATGCTGCTTTAATGGTGAACGTATTTAATTCTTTATGTGCGTCTTTAATACATGCCAAGCGTTGTTTAATGGTACCAATAAGTCGTTCAACTAAACCTATTTCACGATGATCATTTGCCGGAGCTGGTATTAGTGTGATATTTTTTTTTGTACAAAAATTTTTTACTTGGTTACCTATAAGACAACGGGCTTGATCTATTCTCAAGGAACGAGGAACTCCATGAATTTGTATATAATTATCTAAGAATTTTATGACATTCGAGGCATTTGCATTATCAACTAATTCCGCAGAAGGGTATTTTGAAAACCTATCAATGCATGTTAAAATGTATATTTCATGTTCTTTTTCGTTATTAATGGGCCCTGCAAAATCTATTTGTATTTCTTGGTTTGGAGCTATACATGGTGTATATGCTTTAAATTGTTTTGCGGGAATAACAGATTTTAAGTTTTTACCGATAGCAGTGCAAGATTTGTACTCTATTGCTTTGACAAGCAAGTCGCGATTCATGTATGGCCACCAGCAGTGCTGAGCCATACATATCATCCTCCAGCTACCCGGGTGACTTGCATGTAGATCGTCAATGAGGGCCTCTTTGAGTGCATTCGGAATGGCCACCTTCTCGTCCATGCAAACACACCCGCCGGTCACATGAAGGTCCCGCCAATAGCTATGAAGGTACGGGTTGAGGGCCTTCAGTCTTTCTTCATCCCCCCGAATTATGCAGTCTCGCACTTCTTTTAGAACTGCATCCTTACTTGTGATTGATGCAATTAGACCTTTGCTAAAGACTTTTCCCACCACTCGTTCAAACGACATTACTTGGGGGCTATCCGTTAGTGGGGTGCTTCAATTTGAATGCGAGGAGGATCTGCGGGGCGTACTCGTTGTTGCATTGTCAGTGAATGACACGCGGGGCGAAGCTCTGGTAGATCGAGAGGAGAGTGTTTTTCACTTGAGAGATGAAGCTTGTTGACTCATGGTTGATGAGAGTTGAGTTTTTTCAATTAAGTTAATTGACAAAGAGAAAGACAACTGAATTTCAGGTTGAGTTTGGGCAAAAAGCACTTGATTTTTGTTTATTAATTGAGCACGTGAGTTATTTAAGGTATTTGAGAGTGGCTTACTAAAAAAGGTAGGAATTTGAGGCTGATTTTTGATTGACAAGTGAGAATGACTTAAATGAGTAAATTTTGATGCATTTTGGTAAGCTAGTGACGCTTTTCTTGTATTTACTAGCCTTTGAGACTCAATTTGTACAGGATTAGTTGTAAATGGTGGACTATGTGACGCAGATTTAGAGTGAATTGGGTAATTAGTAACTTGCGTTGCAAAAGAGTCATCTAAGGAATGCATTTTAGTCTTTTGAGTAAATAGTAGGGATTATGCCGGGCGGGTGTTAAATTGTTAAAGAAATTGCGTACTCGCGGTGCGAGAACGGAGGTGGTATTAATTAAATTAGAAGTGTTAACTTTTGGAGAAGGATATGTGTTAGCGAGTACGAAATCATTTTGACTGGAAAGTACTCGCTGATCATGTACACTAGTACAATTAGTACCATTAGTGGAATGGAGAAATAAGTTATGCATTTGATCCGCGAATGATTTAGTTTTATTAGTTAAATGTACGTGTGGGGCGTGTGTGCTATACGGATGATTGAATTTAAAGGAGGTTACATTAGAGTTGTATTTTCGCGCCGCGAGATTTGAACTATCATTTGTTAAGCGAACATGCTGAGCGGGATTTATGTCTAAATTGGAAGTTTGTTTTGAATAGAATTTTGGACTATTGTTTCGCGGGGCGAGATTTGAATTAACGTTTGTTAAGCGTACACGCTGGGCGGATTTTATGTCTGAATTAGAAGTTTGCTTTGAATAGTATTTTGAACTATTATTTGGCGAAGCGAGTAAATTAGAAATTTCAGTTTGAGGATTTTGGGCTTCATAATTTATGGTTAAAACTTGTGCTGTATTGGTGGTGGAATTTTTATGTTCACCATCAATATCAATATATAATTTATGAAGTGAATTAGCTGTGAGATTGTGTTTTTGTTGAAGTAATTGGGCATCAGAATGTATGCTCGATAATGTTGCAACTAAAAATTCCTCGTCATATTTGGAAACATTTTTTGCTGGTTGACATGGATTACGAGATATGTAATCAACTAGGCCCATTTTCGCGCCGAGTAAATGCTCTATTGAGAATTGATAAGGCAAAAGACGGTCAACCCACCGTGATAACCTACTATTGTAACTTTTATTTGATCGATGTTCTTTTAAAATGGAAAGTAATGCGCGGTGATCAGTGATAACAGTGAATTCTTTGCCATACAAATAATTTTTAAAATATTCTATGGACCAAAATACCCCAAGAAGTTCTAAATCGTCAATACTATAACGTTCTTCACTACTGTTTAAAAATCGGGATGCAAAAGATATCGGTTTCCAACCATCAACTGTTAGTTGTTCTAGTGCTGCTCCCAATCCGGAGCGTGAAGCATCACATTTGATTCGCGTTTCAAATTGGGGGTTATAATGAATGTTTTCTGTATGATTTGCTATGCGAGTTTTAATTGCATTAAAATGTAGTGTATGAGTGTCAGTCCAAATGTATTTAGTGGATTTACGAAGTAGAGGTCTTAACGGGTGGCAACGTTGAGCTAAATTGGGAATAAATTTACTAATATAGTGAACTGAGCCGAGGAATGAGCGTAATTTTTTTAGTGTGTTAGGAGGTTGTAATGACATAATAGAGGATGTTTTGGATTCGAGTAGCGAGATCCCAGATTGAGTTATATTATAACCTAACCATGAAATTTGTTGTTTTGCAAAGTGGCATTTCGGAAGATTAATACGAAGGTTATCTGCATCCAATTTTTTAAGACAATCTAATACAAGTTGAAAGTGATCATCTTCTGAACCTTTGCTAACAATTAAAATGTCGTCTAAGAAACAGAATGTATTTTTAAGTACAATCAGAGTGTAATCCATTGCCTTCTGAAACTCAACAGGCATGTCTGTAAGACCGTAGAATCCTGTCTTGAATCGATATGTGCCTGTCATGTCACCACTTATAAAATTAAAATTACAATGATTAGCAGTTTCAGGGTGTAAGTTTAGTTGGCTGTAAGCGTATTTAAGATCAATAGTAGCGAAATATATTTGCTCCGCGGGTTCTGTTTTGTAATTTGTTATTATTTGTGATATCGAGTCCATAAGTGTTTCAATATATGGCATCTGATATTTGTTCTTGTGTATTGCTTTGTTAAGAGTTTTAGAATCTAGTGCTAATTTTATGGTTTGATCTCGTTTAACTGTGATTACAATAGGTGAAATAAAATATTGGTCAGAACAGTTATTCAGTTTTTCTATATGTCCCTCTACAAGAAGTTTTTTAATTTCAGTATTTACTCGTTCTTGCAAACTGATGGGTACTCTTCTACCCTTTTGATGTTTTGGCTGAAAATTACGATGAAATTTAGATTTGACAATGTGTATTTTTGAGCGACCAATACCTGTAATAAGTTGAGGGAATGGTTGTGCGATACGTGTTTTAAATGGACATTGAGATGTGATAGTGTTGACCATACTACCTTCCTCTTTTGGTATTTGAGTTACTGATATTCCAAGAGCGTCAAATAGATCTCTTCCCACTAGTGGTTTTAGTCCATCACGGACTACTACAAATTCAGCTTCTTCAAGTCGCCATCCATTGCTCGCAATTGGTGCCTGTATCATACCTATCACGTTTATGGGTTCGTTTGAAAATGTTTTGAGTTCCTGGGGAGGCGCTATCATCAACCAACGAGCAAGGGGAGAATTTTCCACAATTTCCGAAGCGAGAGACTCGGGCAAAATACTGCACACACTGCCGGAATCAATGAGAAGTCCAACATGGGTGTTACCAATTTGTAGGATGGTGTTCTTTGGTTCGATTTGTATTGCTTTACTTGCGATGCTAGCGACCATATTGTCATCTGAGCTGTCGTAATCCGATTCGCATTGCGGGTTATAATTCATATTTTGTATGGCATTTACCGTTTGATCAATTGTAGTTTCTTCAGCGGAGTTAACATTAGAGCGATTAGATTTGTTTGATGATGATTTCGGTTTTCTGCACACTCGCAAAAAATGGTTTTGGAGGCCACAATTATTGCAAGTCCTGCCTCTCGCAATGCACTTGACTTTATGATTAGCTGACCAAGTTAAGCCACAGTTCCTACAGAGTTGGTTTGGTGATCGAGGAAGGCTGGATGTAGTCGGCCGTTGATTCGGTGGTCGAAAAGGTCGTTGAGGAATTATTGCATTAACTTGCGGAGCAGATTGCGAGTTTGTAATTTGTAGTTGGTTTCTTTGACCTAGTTCCATATTTATGGCCAAACGTAATGCTTGGGCTGGTTCTAAAGTTTCTCGCAACAATTCCCGTTGAATTTCTGGATCTAACATATTTGCAATAAATAAGTCTCTGATGAGGGTGTCTTCTTGACTTCCGAGCTCACAATTTTCAGAAAGTTCTTTCAATTTTCCGAAGAAATGTTCGGTAGACTCTCCTCTTGTCTGTTTCATGGTGAGAAGTACATATCTGTCGAATGTGATGTTGCGCTGACGAATAAATGCTGTTTCCATGATTGTCCAAAGTTCTGCTGTTGAGAGACTGTCCATCTTGAGATGCGGGTTTTGACTACAGACAATTCGACGTCCTTCAGTACCCAAACTGAGATATAGCATTGACACAGTCTTTCGATCGGCCTGTGCCCATGGCTTGTCTCCGCACATTATTCCTATCTGCAGTTGTCTCTGGCACCGGTTTTCCCAGTTCATTTTTGATTAAGCGTTCCTCGCCAATCTTTCCCGCTCCGATTGTGCCGATGATCCCGTTATCGTAACCTCATAGATCGGTTCAAGTGGTAGTTGCACTGTTTCAGGTTTTGGTTCCAACAAAGTGCCTATTGTGATATTTTCCTTCGCAAGAAGAGCTAACTTGGCCTGCATCTGCCACTTTTCCCATTTCAGCGGCGGGTCTACACTAGGTTTATCCCAGAATGGCTCAATGCCAAGTGGGGTTCGCTTTTGAGCTGCTGACTGCGCCATGTCGTACGCGGATGAAATTGCGTACTTGATCTTGAGTCGCGAGTTGTGTTTATGTTCTATGTCCTACTTGCGCGGCGAGTGCGCTTTACACAATTTCTGAATGAATCCGCTTAGCGAATCGCTTAAGGACTAATTGTTTACTTTACTTGATTTGTAAAGACAGTTAATGAAGAATAAGTTAAATTAAGCAACTGTACGCGAAGTGCAAAACTAAGAGAATAAAGAATAAGGCAACTGGTATTCCAGAAGTCATAACGAAATGTGAACACTAATTTTCCCTTTGTGGGAAAATGGGAGCAACAGACTAGCATGTGAATTAATAATGACTTATGCACATGCCCCTCAGGAATAGGTACACTAAATAAATTAAGTACATCGTATGATAAGTTTACTGCACTAAATTAATTTATGACGTATGACAGAGACTATTCTTGACTCAAACGTTTGCTTAATGGACTTACAACAAAAAAGACTAGTTTTGTTGTTCTAATTATTTTGTTTAAAGTTCAACAAAATTTTGGAATATAATCAGTCGCTGTTTTTTTTTTCAAAAGACTTTCTTTTCTGTTTTTTTTTGTTAACAGCGGAACAGAACCAATGAAATCAAGGCGTACTAAAGACAGTTTAAAAACGTTTCTACAGTATTTTCAGGGAAGCATATCTAGTTCCTTTCAGTCAAAAACTTCTTGTAGTTTTGGCTTTTGAGAAAATTTGCTTTCAAAACAAACATCGGATTACTTAGTTTTGCAAATTTTTTCTAATAATTTGTAGCCTAAAGTAAACACAGACAGATTGCATCATCTTTTTGAAGGATAAAAAATTATAATTTTACTGGGATTTTACGTTTAAGGTAATGATTTTAAGGCTCTGATAGTACGCGTTTCAAATTCTTAAGGACTTAATGGTCGAAAAGGTCGTTGAGGAATTATTGCATTAACTTGCGGAGCAGATTGCGAGTTTGTAATTTGTAGTTGGTTTCTTTGACCTAGTTCCATATTTATGGCCAAACGTAATGCTTGGGCTGGTTCTAAAGTTTCTCGCAACAATTCCCGTTGAATTTCTGGATCTAACATATTAAGTACATCGTATGATAAGTTTACTGCACTAAATTAATTTATGACGTATGACAGAGACTATTCTTGACTCAAACGTTTGCTTAATGGACTAACAACAAAAAAGACTAGTTTTGTTGTTCTAATTATTTTGTTTAAAGATCAACAAAATTTTGGAATATAATCAGTCGCTGTTTTTTTTTTCAAAAGACTTTCTTTTCTGTTTTTTTTTGTTAACAGCGGAACAGAACCAATGAAATCAAGGCGTACTAAAGACAGTTTAAAAACGTTTCTACAGTATTTTCAGGGAAGCATACCTAGTTCCTTTCAGTCAAAAACTTCTTGTCGTTTTGGCTTTTGAGAAAATTTGCTTTCAAAACAAACATCGGATTACTTAGTTTTGCAAATTTTTTCTAATAATTTGTAGCCTAAAGTAAACACAGACAGATTGCATCATCTTTTTGAAGGATAAAAAATTATAACTTTACTGGGATTTTACGTTTAAGGTAATGATTTTAAGGCTCTGATAGTACGCGTTTCAAATTCTTAAGGACTTTCGCATCGTTTTAACCGCTGCGACACGTTTTCTTTTTAAGCTATTTGTTTTTTTTTCTGAAATTTGACAGATTTCTTAGTTTGTAGTCTTGTGACATTTTCTGGATTATGATATGTCTCAATTGCTTCCCTATGTGGCATAAGTGAAGAGGTATCAACCGCTGCCACAGTTATATCTAATGATTTTAATCAATCGAAAAGATTTTCGGAAATAGAAACTTATTTTTAAACTTCGAAGTTTCTGCTGTTTTTGTCGAATGTTTACAGAGACTCACTGAAGCCAAACTCCATGATTTTTTGCAGCAAAGCTTAAATTGCATTTTTTATGTTTTATCTGATGCCATTTTCTGTCTTACTTGATATAGCGAAAGCGTGGGACAGATTTTTTTCTGAATTATTATCCATATCTATCTCAAAATGGTTTGGAAGAAAAATTCCTCAGGTTCTTCAAATTGTATACTTTTTACAAAAAATAACGAGTGGTTCTTTCAAATGTCAAATTAAGAGACCGTAACCAGCGGTATTCTCTAGAATGAAGGGTTCTTATTTGCGGGTAACCCCAATATTTTTTGTTGGTAACCCACCAAAATATTCTACAAACCGATACTGATAGTTTCACGAAGATCAAAATCATGAAATATTCTCGAGAAAATTTACCGAAAATTGACATAAATTTCAAGAGATCATCAGTATGAAGGGGTCAGGTCAATAAGAGAACTTGGCGTAAATCTCTTTGGGGGATTTTAGCATTTACCTTATTGTAAAGAAGTCTTCTAAAGCTTGCTCTCATTCGACAGGTTTTGACTTCTGGAACAAATGTAATTGTTAGGTGTAATCTGTTTTTAAAAAATGAAAGTACAGTTCCAGTTGTCTACTATGGATCAAGTATTTGGTTCCCCAAAACTTAGACTGCAGCGTGTGTAAAAATTTCAAAGAAGATGTGATATGCGGATATGAGGAAAATAGAATCTATCTGAAATCTGAACAATCAAGGTCGTCTAGCGATTAGGTCCATGCTTGTCCCGCAGATATTAATCTTTCGAAAAGAACACTTGTTGGACAGACAACTCCAAATCCATTTGATTATAGTCAAAATTTTCTTGTCATTTTGATTTAAAAAAACACTTGTTTTCAGAACAAATACCGGATTATTAGGTTTTGCCATATTTTTCTGATATTCTGATTGATTGTAGCCTAAGGTCAGCGAAAACCGATAGCATCATCTTTCTCAAGGTTTATTAATTTTAAAATAACTCGGGTTTTACGGTTTACGTAATGGCTTTTAGGCTTTGATATTACGCGTTTTCATTTAAAACATGCAATTTCTGGATATCTGCCCATTTTTGAGATTTTTTATCCTTGCCACTTCACTTTTACGGGGAGGTTCTTTTCGAGGTGGTCGAATAGCAAGCGCAACTCAACTAATTTAAAGTTCTCACTGAATTGCTTATATAACGGCTGCCACACACTATATAACGGCTCTCACACACTTTTTGATTTTTTAAGTCTTTCTGACATTTTAATTATTTTGCAGTCTTGTGAGATTTTTTGGATAATGACATTTCTCAATTGCTTCCCCGAGAAGTATAAGTGAAGAAATCTCAATGGCTTCCCTTTTATCGTTACTTATGTTTCAGTTTCACCCTTCTGCTGTTTTTGTCGAATTTTTGAAGATTGTCATTAAGGCCAGATCCCATGTTTTTTTTGTGCAGCATAGCCTAATTTGTTTTCCTTAGGTTTCATCTGATGCCAATTCCTGTCTTACTTGATATATCGAAAACGTTCGAAACAATTAACTTCAGAATTATAATCCACAAACTATCTCCTTATGGTTTTGACGAAAAGTTTCTCCAGTTCTTCGAATCGTATCTTTCAGACAGACAACAACAAGTGGCTATTTCGAACTTTACATCAAATCATGAAAATGTAACCAATAGCGGACCACAAGTGTAAACTTTTAGTTTTTCTCTTTTTGGTTTATATATATGATTCACCAGAAGTTTTCTTTAATGAAAGGTTTCTACTTGCGGACGACACAAAAATTGTTGGCTCAGTAACCCATCAACTTATTCTACAAACTGATATTGATAGTGCAATCACCTGGAGGGAAAAATGAATTTCGATTTCATAAAGTTGAAGCATATGAAATGTTCTCTACAAAATCGCGTTAATCAAGAATTGACTTTTCATGCAAGAGAACATCAAATCGAACGGGTCGGATCAACAAGATATCGTGGCGTAAATTTCTCCAAATATCTTTCTTGGCCTTTTCACAATGACATTGTTGTAAAGAAAAGTCTTCAGAAGCTAGCTCATATTCAACTAGTTTTGCCTGCTGAAACAAAAGTGAAAGGTCTCTACCGATTGGGCACGATCTGGTCCTCGCAGACCTCAATCTTTTGAACAAATTACTTGTTGGACAGACAATTCCGAATCCATCGGATTTCTGGAAGATCATATCACACGACTGCATTACAAGTTCGTGGTAAAACTTTGATTTACGCTCGAGAGATGAGACAAAAGCGGTGCGAGATAATGTGGATGAGCGGGGTCAGGAACTTTATGCGCAAACACGCATTCCCGAGCCTCCTTGTTTCCTTTTTACCATCTCTCATTAAATTTGTGTATCAGAAGAAACATTCATCAGGAAACAATGAAGCAGCCAAAAAATAGGAAACGGTGCTACAAAATAGCAATAAGGCAAATTCGGTATTCTTGGATAGCCTAGAAGGTAAAAATGGACAGAAGGATGGAGGACAAGCACAAATACAAGCGGTGAATTGTTTCCTGACCACATGCCAAAAAGTTTGACAAAGCCGCTTCGCAATACACCACGTTCAATATTTTTCCACCCCCACTACTCCCATTAGAACAGAGACAACCATTATTCCTGCTTCTCTAAGTGGTATCTTCAAACAACTCCATCCTCTCACACCATGGAACTCAAGAGCTACTACAGGACGAAGAGTGGGTAACGTTTCTCGTTTCCAATCTGCGGAACCACTCGTAGGTTTTGCTACGCGATCGTCACTGGACAACAATACTGCATCGACGACGGTAACATCTGATTGCCAAATTTGCAACATCAGCGACGCCAGCGCACGGAACTCCACTGCCAAGAACGGAGTTGAAGCTTACTTTCAAGGTACTATTAATCTCTAGCTATTAATAACCAGTATATATTTTTTGAGAAATAAACGGTGGATAAAAACTAGTTTCTTAACATAATTCTCTGTAAAGTTTTTCTATTTTCAAGTCAAAGCTTTGTCGACGTTAAGGGATTTCACCTATTCTCTTTACTGAGGCAGTAATGTTAGTGTTTTTCGGATAAATTTAGTTATGTTCAGCTAATTTACTCCACATGCGAATTTTGATTCCCGCTAAGTGGAAAACTACTTGTAAGTCACAGTTTCCAATTGATGACGATTCGTTAGGCAAATTCACAAACTTGATCACCAGAGCTGCTGACGCCCATAAAAAGAAGAAGTCAAGATGATATTAACATAACCGACTAACGTCGGGCGAATTGCTCTCAAATGACCAGCGAGCGGTTGGCTTTATCAGTAGCTAGCCAGCTTGATTCGACTCCGCAACTTTTAGTTTTCTAGCCTTGTTAGTAAATAAATAAAAAAAACTGATATTTTAAAAATATGCAAAATATTGCAAAATTTAAAAAAAAGCTTCAGGAATTCACATTGAAAATGTTCAAAACTGTTTTTTTCCTCTGCAGTTATGTCAAGTAACCCATATGCAAGACTTGAAAAGCTTTGTTTGCCAGTAATGATTGTTAAACTCAGAAAAGGACAAAATACAGAAATTTTGAAAACAGTCGCAAATTTCATTAAATTCTTGCTAAAATTAAAGATATTAAAATCTTCAAAAACATTTTTTTTTGTCTCAAGAGAATATCTATTATCCCTATTTGAAGGTTTAAATAATTTCACTGGCTCAAAGATCCATAAACTTGGATCATCATAACTTTAAGAAAAATTTGAAAAAATCCTGAGCCGAAAATTTTGAAAACATTCGCAAATTTTATCAAAATCTTGCTAATATTCAAGATATTATAATTTTCAAAACCATTTTATTGTCTCAAGAGGCTAAGACTATCCAGTATCCCTATTTTAAGATTTAATTAATTTCAATGGCTCAAAGATCCATAAATTTGGAACATAAATATTTTAATAAAAATTTGCTTGAGCTGGAGTCATTAAGAAATTGACACTAACTTGGAGAGGTCCCTAGGACCCTGGTGCCTGGAAAAAGACAAAAAAAATCAAAATGATTAAAAAAAACTTGAAAAAATTGCAAATATATTTTTTTAAAATTGCTGATATTAAAATTTTGAAAACCATTCCATTACATCGAGAAGCTCTGCAGTAACCTATAATTAAACCCTAGAAGAGATTATGTGCCTTTTGAGGCTGGGAAACCTAACAAATGAAAAGAAAGAATTCAAAAAAACTTGAAAAATAATTGCAAGCTGCACAAAACTGCTAAATTCGTGATAAACAAAGTTGAAAACTAACTAATCCAATGACCTCAGAAATTTTCAAGTAGCTTATTATCGAACGCTAAGCAAGATTTTCTGTTAGGCTGAAAAACCTGAATAGAGCCGATGAATTTTGAAAAAATTGAAAAAAATTGCAAGTTTTGCAAAAAAAAGTTCTCTAAAATTCGTGGTGTTGAAATTTTTAAAACCATTCCATTACAATTAGAAATTATACAGTAACCTAAAACCTTAGAGGAGGTTCCTCGGCTCTTTAGGCTGGAGAAACCTAAAAACCGGCAAACATTTTCAAAACCTTGAAAAAATGCAATTTTTATCAGAAAAAAATGCTGATATTTGTCATGTTAAGAATTGAAAGCAATTCCATGGCAAATAAAACATTTTCACCAAATAATATTATTATCATACCCCTAAGTACATTTTCTTGGCTCCTGCGTCTGGAATAACTCGAATAATGAAGAATAAATGTGAAAAAAAATGAAAAACTTGGAACGTTTTCTCAAAAAGATGCTAAATTTTGTGATGTTTAAATGCTAAAACCATTCTACTATGACTAGAAACTATGCAGTAATCTATTAAAAACCTATAGGGGGTTCCTTCCTTGACACCTAAGGCTGAAAAATTTTAAAAAATGACAAAGTTTCAAAAAGCTTGAAAATTGTGAAAATTAGTATAAAATTGCGTGTTTTTAGCGATCGGTTGTTCGTCAGTAGCCACGGGGGGTGGGGGATGTGCACCGGGGGCTTATGAGGGGGGGGGGTGTGGGCAATGGTTGAGGGGTGTCAACAGTGGGGGTTTCTTCAACCTCTAGGAACAGTCCTTCACACCATAAGTATAGGTCTCCAAAACAGTTTGAGCTGAAACAGCTGAAAAGCTCTAAGAGCACTTAATGCCCGCTGGGCGCTACCTGTTTATCCCGTTTTTGTGGACGAAAAATCAAAAACGTCAGACGAAAAATCGGTCAAGCAAAAAATCGCATAAAGGCCGGCAGGATTAAAATAATTGCTACAAACTTCGTTTGAGAACAATTAAAAAGTTCTTAATCACCACTATCTAAGGTACAAATAAATTATTAAACAAAAGGCAGCAATTATGGAACCCAATGCGAACTCGAATCCTTCTCCGGTCATGGGTACTATCACTGCCACACCATAGGATCCATGCTGCAAAAAGTCACTTGAGTTGAACCACTGATTTTGAGGACAAAGTTAGCCAAGTTAAAGAAAAGTAGAAATTAAAAAAATTCTGCCATATCCATTAAAAATTTGGTGTCAATAAATATTAATAACCAGCAGAAATAATGTGAAATTTGTATAACCGGTCAAAAATTAGAAAATGAAAAAATCATTTTTATAAAAAAATTAAAGTACACTCAAAATACTCTATTCAAAAGAGGGGAACTTTTGATACATATCCCCATTGATTACTATATTGAATGCTGCAGTAACATTTCATCAGTTGTACTGAAGAACCTTTGGTACACTTGGCGCAGTATTCCTAACGTTAAAAATTTGTTAATTATTTTGCCTAGCGTTTCCGTGTTTTGACTTAAGTTCGTTCTCCCGCGCCATGAACTGATAGTGTACATGCAGATCAATAACCCTTCATTCTCTCCGTTTGTAATTTGTGTTGTTGCATAGTTATACTTTGCCGCTTCTTTTCAAAGCAAGTTTGCCGGGTGAAGTCTGAGTCATTTTGGTGTTATTAAAATTTTGAAAACCATTCCATTACATCTAGAAGCTATGGAGTAACCTATGATTAAACCCTAGAAGAGATTATGTGCCTCTTGAGGCTGGGAAACCTACAAAAAAAAACTCAAAAACTTGAAAAATAATTGCAAGTTGCACAAAACTGTTAAAATTTGTGGACCACAGAAATTTTTCATTAACCTATTATCAAACCCTAAGCGAGATTTTCTGTTAGGCTGAAAAACCTGAATAAAGACAGCAGATTTCAAAAAATTCAAAGTTTTGTAAAAAGAGTTCTAAAATTCGTGGTGTTGAAATTTTTAAAACCGTTCCATTACAATTAGAAACTATAGAGTAACCTAAAACCTTAGAGGAGGTTCCTCGGCTCTTTAGGCTGGAGAAACCTAAAAACCGGCAAAAATTTTCAAAAACTTGAAAAAATGCAATTTTTATCAAAAAAATGCTAATATTTGTCATGCTAAGAATTGAAAGCAATTCCATGGCAAATAAAACATTTTCACCAACATTATATCATACCCCTAAGGACGTTTTCTGGCCCCTGCGTCTTGAAAGACTCGAATAATGAAGAATAAAAGTCAAAAAAATGACAAAGTTTCAAAAAGCTTAAAATTGTGAAAATTAATATAAAATTGTGTGTTTTTAGCGATCGGTTGTTCGTCAGTAGCCACGGGTGGTGGGGGATGTGCACCGGGGGCTTATGAGGGGGGGGGAGGGTGTGGGCAATGTTTGAGGGGTGTCAACACTGGGGGTTTCTTCAACCTCTAGGAACAGCCCTTCACACCATAAGTATAGGTCGCCAAAACAGTTTGAGCTGAAACAGCTGAAAAGCTCTAAGAGCACTTAATGCCGGCTGGGCGCTACCTGTTTATCCCGTTTTTATGGACGAAAAGGCAAAAACGTCAGACAAAAAATCGGTCAAGCAAAAAACCGGCATGAAACAGGCCGACAGGATTAATATAATTGCTACAAACTTCGTTTGAGAGCAATTAAAAAGTTCTTAATCACTACTAAGGTACAAATAAATTATTAAACAAAAGGCAGCAAGTTTGGGACCCAATGCGAACTCGAATCCTTCTCCGGTCATTGGGGTACTATCACTGCCATACCATAGGATCCATGCTGCAAAAAGTCACTTGAGTTGAACCCCCGATTTTGAGGACAAAGTTAGCAAAGTTAAAGAAAAGTAGAAATTAAAAAACTGCCATATCCATTAAAAATTTGGTGTCAATATATATTAATAACCAGTAGAAATAATGTGAATTTTGTATAACCGGTCAAAAATTAGAAAATGATAACCATTTTTTAAAAAAAATTAAAGTACACTCAAAATACTCGATTCAAAAGAGGGGAACTTTTGATACATATCCCCATTTATTACTATATTGAATGCTGCAGTAACATTTTATCAGTTGTACTGAAGAACCTTGGGGTCACTTGGCGCAGTATTCCTAACGTTAAAAATTTGTTAATTATTTTACCTAGCGTTTCCGTGTCTTGACTTAAGTTCGTTCTCCCGCGCCATGAACTGATAGTGTACATGCGGATCAATTATAACCCTTCATTCTCTCCGTTTGCAATGTGTTGTTGCACAGTTATACTTTGCTGCTTCTTATCAAAGCAAATTGCCGGGTGAAGTCTGAGTCATTTAGGTGTAAAGCGTACCTGTATACCAAAATCAGTACACTATTGTAGTAGAAAGTGGAGTACAAAACGACAAAAAATGGCAAGAATTGTAAATCCGCTCTGTTATACCTTTGCATGACAGCCACATTTGCATGACAGCCACAAAATCACATTTAGTTGCACAACTGAGACTTCTCTGCAATCAAGCATCCTGAATGAAGCGGCTGAGCGTTAACGTAATATAGATCCGCTCAGCTCACAGCTACAATAACCCACTAAATTCGGACGAATTGCTCTCAAACTCTAGACAATTATGACTCGCCAGAAGTCCCGTTCATGGGAGAAATTAAGTTAAATAAGCCTGAACATGAGATGCTCCATCCGAAAAGTCCAGAAGTGACTTATAATCTTTACTCAACACGCATAATATTGTTCCGGGTCATGAGACTATTTGGAGGAAGCATCCAAAATGAATCCTCCACTCGGTTCGCTATAATGCGAGTCCCACTCCAAGTCTGGTCTAAGACATAAAACCCTTCAACACCACCCATTTAACCTTAAACTCATTTTGGCGAAATCTAAGCGCTTTTTAAGAGACGTATCTCATTTGAATAGACAACTAACTGAGTTTAATTAATTTCTTTCAAAAATCGAATAATGCAATTTTCCGTTCTTTTTTATTCAGTCTCAATTGCCACATTAATTCTGTCGTTACAGTTTCAGCTTCAGCGATTAAATGAGTAGTTATGCTGACTTGAACCGTAAAGTGCGCCGTTGGGGCTTATCTGGCTACCACCCGTCGCCCCTTGAGGGGAGATCATTGACTGTAGCTGCTGTTGAGGATTCAAATAATGGGGTGCATTTGGGCTTATTTGGAAATCTTTGGAGTCTGGGGGCGAGGTCATAGGTGCTGACCCGTTTGCAAATGTCTGGTGATGCGGTCGAACCTGGTGAGGTGAATTACTGAAGTATTGGGGTTGTCCAGCTTGCTGATGTATCACATGACGACCTAAAACACGAAAGTTCTTCGTTTTTATCAGCCTCTTACAGATAAGACCAATTTTTTCTGCGCCACCTCGAATTGACTAAATTCGCGTTATTTAAGAACGCTGTTGAAAATCTGTCCTATCATTTGCATGCTTTCCCCGTTTGTATTTAAAGTTTCTACATATGATTCAAACAAACACGTGTCATTAATTTATGATTTCCATTGAATCTACAGAATTGGTTCTTTCCTTGCTACAAGTTTTTAATCAACACCTGTTGCGATAACAGCAGTTAAATAAACTGCTAGTGTAATAAACTTTAATGCCCGATCGACAACGGAAAACACTTCAGCATTAGACTACGAGTTTATCACACTCTTTTATCGCCACTGTTTCTAAGTAAGCAGCGGCGATAAAAGAGTGGTGATACTCGTAGTCTAATGCTGGAAAAGTTTGATAAACTTGTAGTCTAAATAAACTTGTGTGGTGTGTGTTGTGTGGGTGGTGTGTGTGTGTGTGTGGTGTGTAAATTTGTGTGTGCGTGCGTGTTTGCGCGGGTTTGTAAGCGCGTGCGTGTGTGTGTACGTGTGTGCGTGCGTGTGAGTATGTGTGTGTGGGAGGGGGCATGAGAACAAACCGAAGAACAGATCCGAAGAAATATCACTTACCTTTGTAAACGTAATTGTCCACAAAAAAAATAAATGAAAAACCAATAACACTGTTCAATTTTGAAATGATCGCAACAGGTGTTGATTAAAAAAATTACCGCACGGTTGTTATCGCCCTCGAAGTTATCATAACACCTCGGCTTCGGCTCGGAGTTTGATAAATTCTCGGTGGCGATAACAGCTGTGTGGTAATATTCATTAATCAACACCTGTTGCGATGATAGCAGTTAAATAAACTGCCAGTGTAATAAAGTTAAATGCCCGATCGACACTGGAAAAACACTTCAGCATTAGACTACGAGTTTATCACACTCTTTTATCGCCACTGTTTCTAAGTAAACAGTGGCGATAAAAGAGTGGTGATAAAATTGTAGTCTAATGATGGAAACAGTTTTATAAACTTGTAGCCTAAAAAAACAAACATACCCAGCAGATTGCCGAAAAATAGCCGCTATTGATTCCAATAAGCATGATTGGGATTGAAAGAATAGAAGATATTAAAAAAAATTTTTGTACAAAAACATTTTTTAAGTCCGATTTATTTTGATGGCATTTCGTAGATGAACATACTTCTGTTTCTTAGAGAGAGGCTACAGGGGCTACTATCTATACCAATAAACATTAGAGATGGTAACTAAGACTTATAGGAACGACGTTCAAATAGCAGGCATCTAAAATTGGGCTCTATGGGCTTATCCTGTTTCTATTTCTGACTTCAATTTTTTATACTGACTCTGTTCATTTTGAATTGCTTTACTGAGCAACTGATGTTCAAAATCACTTTTAGCAGAATGAGAGAAGAGAGAAAACTAGCCTGGAGAAGTCAAAAAGATTTCACGCAAAATGTTGAAAAAGCGGCCAAATGAGATAAAGCAAAACATTTTTTTCGACGAAGTAAAAATCCATAGGACAAGTCCTGACGTACAATTCAGAGAAATTTCATTGACTAAACAGAAAACACGACATAGAACGAACTAATCAAAAAAAACAGTAAAAATCAAAGTAAAATTGACGCCGCAAAACCTCTCGCTCTACTTCCTGTTTCAGCGTGACCAAAATCACTACTCCAATTTGACTTCAAAAATCATGAAAATGTGTGAACACATCTTAAAAAAACATAGCCGGAAGAATTCCGGAAACGACTCGAAGGAGAAAATTGCCCATAGTAATGACTTAACAACTAGAAAAAATATCATGAAGCCTAAACATTCACAAACGCCATAATAAAATAAGCAAGAATAGAAACGGCATTCAAAAACAAATTGAATAAAAAAAACTAGAAAAATTTAATGAGTTTTTTTAATTGTATAAGGAAACATAAAGCGAATAAAATCTCTTTGCACTTATAGCAATGAAAAGCTCGCAAAGCAATGGTCAAGTCATAATAGGCTAAGAAACTTGTCTAAGACTTAAAAAAAAAGAAAAATTGCAAAAAAAAAATAGGAAAAATGGTTTAAAATTTCTCAATTTTTGTCATTTTTCCTTAGCAAAAAAAGTTTTATACCATCAAAACTTTAATCAACTGGTAAGAGACAATTCCTTTAGTAACAAGCTTCTAATCAAATCCCACTTAAAGCAGAAAAACAAAAAAACGTGCAAAAAATCATTAAATTTCGTCTAAAAATCAGCAAAACTGATCAAAAACCTCCAAATTAGCATTAAACTCAAATTAACTACTTGAAACCTTCAATTTTTATCGAAACATGGCAAAAACTAATGCAATATCATAATCAAACCTCATAACCAACAAAAGTTGCAAAAAATCTGCTTTTAAAGGCCGCACGTGAACAAAAAATTTCGCTCGCTTAGAAAATTTTTTAACATCAATTTCTCGCTCTCTCAAAAACAGCGCTATGAACAAAAACCACTCTCTTTTCGCTCCACTCTTCCCTTTCTCGTCACTCCAAAATCACTCCAAATTTTTTAACGCTTTTCATTTCCCGCTTCAAAAATTACTCCAATAAAATTGATTAAAAACATAGCCGGCAGATTGCCGGAAAATAGCCGCCCTAGACGCTTGTGGCGTTGCATGAATTGAAACAACTATAAAAAAAATAGACAGATTGACCACCAGTCCTTTAATAGACACTAGACTTTTTGGGTTTGCTTAGGACTGTCATTTTTATGAGACATAAGCTTTTCAAGGAGAACACCCTAGTAGGGCTTTTCAAAATTAGGATCTTTTCTGTTTGTGCCCCCTCAGCTTAGTGGTCGCATATTATTTGCAACCCCCCCCCCCCCCCCCCCCCAGATGCACGTGCAACATTTGGGGGGGGGAGCACAAACGAAAAAGATCCCAAAATTAATATTTGAAATCAAAGACTCTAATAATCAAGAATTAGGGCATATATGTTTGGCACTACTTAGATGCACACTATTGACCTTTAATAAGTAAATGTTCATAATATTTTAAAGTTCCATAAGTAAGTTCAGAAGTCATTTTTTGAGTGAGGTAAGTCATTGAAAAAGTCAATTCCAAGAAGTCAGGGTAAGACGAAACAAAAATCTGTATGACAGAGTAAAAAAAAATTAGGAGCACTATAACAGCCGCCTAGAATTGAGGACGCGGCTATTAAAAAAGGACTTCTCCAATACTCCTCTTCGAGTCGTAAAAAGACAGCGCCCCCATACAAATCAAATTCTTTGAATTGTAAAAAAAGACAGCGCCCCAATACAATTCAAATTCTTTGAGTTGTAAAAAATAGGAGCGCTATAATAGCCGGCTGAGATGAGGGCGGCTATTAAACATGATCAAAACAGGTGTTGATTAAAATTACCACACGGTTGTTATCGCCCTCGAAGTTATCATAACACCTCGGTTTCACCTCGGAGTTTGATAACTTTTCGGTGGCGATAACAACTGTGTGGTAATATTCATTTCGAATTACGATGCCAATCTAAGACACTCATAACTAAATGATCGAAAAACGAAACGCTGTTGTCCTTGCCTTGCTGCATTGTTGCAACTCTAGGAACCCCCCTCATTGGTTGCTGCTGTGAAGTCATGTTGACCATTCCCGCACCTGCGTTGTGTCTCTGGACAGCACCTGGAACTCCCCCTGCAGCATTGGAGTGAGATACTCCAGGGACACTCGGGGAAGTACGGAGTGTAGAGGGGGTGACGTAAGTGATAGCTGAAGAGGTGCTCTGCTGCTGTGACTGAGCATTCCGCAAACGAGACACCTCATTGTAGATTAATGGTCCAAGATAGTGTCCGTAGTGGGTTTTGAATTCGTTGAAGTCAACTAAAAGATTGAAATGACGTTCTCTCAATGAGATAGAAAAGAAAGTTTCAGAGAAACCAAGCCTGCAGATTGCCACATACAGCTGCAAAAGACAAATTTACAGCCTTTTCTTGCCGTAGAAAACTTACAGCCTATTCTTGACGTAAATTTTCTCGCTGTAGAAAGACACAAATTTACTGCCTTTTCTCAAAATGCAGTAAAGAGTTCTAAAAGTAAATGTGCAGCTTTAGTTCGATTAAATGATGAACTCAGAGCATAAATTCTTAGGGTTCAGGGTTCTAATCCACTCCACTCAATGACATGGCTACATTATAACTCATTTCCTTTCATGTTTTTGACCTGGATGAGATTCACCATATGGCGCAATTTTGTTGAACCTCAACTCCATTCAGTTAAAACAGTCGATGAAGTAAGTCAGAGATCACGTGCACTGACTTGTGAAAAAATTAAATTAAATTAAAAAAAAACATAGCAGGACAAGTCCTGACGTACAATTCAAAGAAGTTTCAATCACTGAACAAAAAACTAGACCTAGAATGGTCTATGAGTGAATTAAGAAAAGCATTTCTAAAAAATCAGACCCAAAAAAACAAAAAAACAGAAAATCAATGTCAAAATACCGCATGTGAACAAAAAACCAATAGCGAGAAATAGAAATTTTGTTCAAACAAAAAACTAGGCCCAGAATGAACTATGAATAGATTGGGAAAACCATTTAGAAAAATCCGATACAAAAATCGAAAAAAACAGTAAACATCAAAGTGAAATTGCCGCATGTGAACAAAAACACCACTAGCGAGAAAGCAAATTTTTCTTCAAACACCGTTTACACACTACTTTAAAATTAAAGCGAAAAAATTTCACGCTGCAAAACCCCTCACTTTTTCGCTCCAATTCCTGTTTCGGCGTGACCAAAATCACTACACCAATTTGACTTCAAAAATCTTGAAAATGTGAACAGATCTTAAAGACAGCGCCCCAAAAAATTCAAACTCTTTCAATTGTAATAAAAAAACATAGCAGGACAAGTCCTGAAATACAATTCAAATAATTGTATTAATTTATGATAATCATTAACTCCGCTTAAAAGACAAATGAGAGCTAATGGTAATGAGACTAAGCAATAAAATAACACCAGAACCACAACAAGCAAGACTAAAAATTCAACTTAGGATCTACATCAAAAAAACAACCGCTATGAACTCAAACTGCCAACTATACTCCTCTATTTCTCATTAGCAAACTGCCATTAAATGTCCATGAGTACTCTCACTAACAATATTAAATGGATCTATTCTGTTTCGCCCCCCCCCCCCCCCAGTGTTTTTATGACCCCCAGTTACAAACTATATATTGCTATATAGCACGTTACTATGTAAGAAGACAACACATGTGCCTGGGGATCATAAAAGATTTATGCTCACTAAGCTGGGGGAAACAGAATAGATCCTATTAATTATTAAGACAAAAATAACCCAAAATTGCAAAAAAAAACTCGCTAAAACTTTTTGAAAACATTTAGTATAAAAGTCACAGAGCGCAACAGCTACTGAAGGATACAATTACATCAATTATTTGAGTCCTCAATGAACACCGTTGAGATCTGTCATCACTGAGATTAGGTGATAAGACAGCAATAAGTACAACAAATAGTAGCAAAACCAAAAAAAAATCACAAGATTTTTTTTACAACAACGAACAGTCGTATAAGTCAAAAAAAGCAATAGCAATCTACTGAAATGACTTGCTTTAATTGAAGCCTTTTTAGCAATCAATGAGACCTGTTGATAATGAGACTAAGTTAAGACAACAAAGTTGAAAAGAAAAATTAGCAAAACTCAAAAAATTCGATAATTATTATTGAAAACGATTAGTGTCAAAGTCATAGAAAGCACTATCTTTAACAAAAACAATTCAATCGATCAACTTAACCCTTATTAGCAGCATCAGAGACCTGTCCCTCATGAGACTAAATGGCAACACGCCAAAAAGTACAATGAGCACTTGCCGAACTCATAAATTCACTCGAAATTTTAACGAATTCAAGCAAATGCAAATAGGCACAATTAGAATACATATCTACCGTCTTAAAAGCACTGAAGGAGAGAAACCTCTGCAAACAGAAGTCAAAATGACGCACCGGAAAAAAATCCATCTCAAAAACCGCCAAATTGTTCAAACACCAATTTCTCCCTACACTTTAAAGGTATTTTGAAAACGCCACGCCTCAAACCTACCGAATTTTTCGCTCCCTTTATTATTTCAGAGTGACCAATATCACCAGTCTAATATCACCACTGACGTGAAAAAGCCGAAAAAAGCGTGAACAGATCTTAAAAAAAGACAGCACACCAAAACAATTCAAATTCTTTGAATTGCAATTAACAGAAAAACTAATTCAGAAACTACTGAAAGCTATATAAAAAAAAATGATACCCAAACAATCAATTCAAAAACCATTTGTAAAATACTGATATTTAAAGTTAAAAATTAGCAAAAACTTCTACAAAAGTGAAGTCGAATTCATATTGAAGCTAAAAGGGGACAAAACATTCTCAACGTGACCAAATGAATATTGACCTGGAACCCTCTATTGGACTTAAATTAGTGAGTGTTAAAGTTATACTTCCGAGTGAGGTAAGATCAGGAGACCTTTCCGGGTTTAGCTCAAACGCATGAAAAACTCAGCATGGTAAAAAAAATACATAGCTGACAGATTGCCAGAAAATAGCCGCAATAGCTCCGTAGATCTGCAGTCTAAAAAAACCGTAAAAAGACAGACAAAAAAAAATGTCTTTTCATTGAAGGCTGATACGTTACATTTTGATTAGAAATCTGTATAAGTTTTTGCTGCCTATATTAGCTGCTCTCAAACAACCTTCATTTAGAGTGACACACACCCATTTGACCTTATATCTTTGAAATAAAGTAAAATAAAGTCAATTTCAAAGTGAGGAAATCATTTTTGAGAGTGAGGTAAGTCAAGTGTGACCAAAAATTTAATCACGCGAATGAACAAAAAACTCGCTCCACTAAGAGCGAAAAATGACGTCACACATGCAATTCAGTTGAAATTAATCCAGTAATCAATTCAGTTGAACAAAAAGCAGATTTGAAGTGGTTGTGACGTCATAAAAAAACCAAGAAAGGCCAATAATAGCCCCAGCTATCGGTGTGCGGCTATTAAAAAGGACACGCCCCAAAATCAAGGAACAGAATTAAATAATATAGACGGCATATTGCCGGGAGATAGCCTCCCTTGATCCCACTGACCGATGTTGGGATCTAAACAGAAAAAAAAAGAAATGACAGCCCAATTTTTTCTGATTGTCTGTCGAAAATGTTTAAATTTGTTTTGCAGTTTCATTAGATTCGATTAAATATTGAGTGATAATACAGCCGCAAAAACAGAGGACTATAAGTGTATTACTCAAACAAATTACAAATATACTCTAAGAAGCTTAGATGTTTTAATGCACAAGATAAATTGACGATGGCCTTCAAAAATTGTCCTTATATAGTTCGCAGTTTCATTAGATTCAATAAATGTGGCGAAATCGGCCTCTAAATAGGAGGAAAATTAGCTTAATACCAAAACCAGTGAGCATTATACAAACATGGCCAGAAAACTGCCGGAAAATAGCCTCCGAAAAAAAGAGCCTCCGTGAAAATCGTGACTTGGTAAAGCAAATAAAAAAAGAGCGCCTAAATAATAGCGGTCGAGAGGCTGACGGCGGCTATTAATAAGAAACCATGATAACTTAATACACTAAGCCAGGTCTCTAAATATTAAGCATTAGTGCTAGAGCTTTATTGTTTTATACAAACATTTCTTATTCCGTTTCTTTTAAACGTTAAATTCGTTACGAATGAAACACGGACAACGTGATCGAAAGGGTCTCCAATATAAAGTCCTTTATCTCTGAAAATAGTCTAACCAATTTTGAAAGACTGTCTTGACTGTCCGAAAGTAAAATTACACAGCTGCCTAGAGTACAGCTCAATGCCCCCACCAAGATGCCATTCACACTTACTAGCAGGCCCGCAAAAGCATCAACAGAAAATCATCTAAAAGGATAGAAGGTTAAAAAATTGTTTTTTTTTGCACCACCTGGGGCGGGAACCTATGCCCCTCGTTCAAAAGGAATAGGTTTTACATTTCGTCACCAATGTGTTTAGGTTGAGTATATTACACTATGTGCCAACAATTTTTTTGTTCAACCACGTTTTCAGCTTTACCATTTTGCATACTTAAGGAGCGCTAAGACTTGTACAGATATTATTCTACATGGTGGCATAGTGTAACTCATGATCTACGTTAGGCTGCATGTATAAGGAGCGTTTATAACATGCGATGAAACGGAGCTTAAACATACAAAAGAGAAAAGGGAGAAGAAAGAAACTAAAGACAAAAGACAGAGGAAAGAAACAAAAACGAACGCAGAAAAAAAGAACAGGAAAGAGATAAACGAAAGAGGGAAAAGGAGAGAAAATAGAAAAAAAGAACAGAAGAGAAAAGACAAAGAAACGAAACACAAAAAAGACCAATGAAAGTGGGAAAAGAGAAAAACAAACGAAAAAAAACCAGGACAGAAAAGAAAAAGAGAAAAGAGTAAAGAAAAAGAGAAAAGAAATCGAGAAACGAAAGAGTAAAGAAAAAGAGAAAAGAAATCGAGAAACGAAAGACAGAAATGAAAGAAAAGGAAGAAAGAGAAAAGCAAAAGGGAAAATAGAGAAAAGCAAGAGAAAAGGAGAGAAGACAGAGATAAAGAAATGCAGAAAATGAACAGAAAAAAAAGAAAAAGAAAGAGAAAAACAAAAGAGAGAAAAGACACAGAGAAAAACAAGAGAGAAAAGCAAAGAAAAGAAAAGAAGAGAAGAAAGAGGGAAAAGAGAAAAAAGGAGAGAACAGAGACAGGAGAAAAACAGAAAACGATACCGAAAAAAAAGAGAAAGAAACGAAAGAAAGAAGATAGAACGAAAAAGGAAGGCAGAAGAAAAAGAATAGAAAAGAAAAAGAGAAAGGAAACAACAGAAAAAAGAAAAGCAGAAAAGAAGAACAGGAAAAAAAGAGGAAAGAGAGAAAGAGAGACGAAAACGACAGAGAGAAAACAGAAAAGCAAGACAGAAAACCGAGTGAAAAAAGAAAGGCAGAAAATAAAGAAACGCATGAGAAAGGAAAAACAGAAAGAAAAGAGAAAAGAAGAAAAACCTACAGAAAAAACGAAAGAGAGGAACAAAAGAGAGAAGAATGAGAAGGAAAGGCAAAAAAGAACAGAAGAGAAAAAGAGAAAAGAATGGAAAAAAAAATGAGGAAACGAAACAAAAAAGAGAAAGGCAGAAAAAATAATAGAAAAAAGAGGAAACGAGAGAGAAGAGTACGGAAGAGAAAAGAGCAGAAAAGAGAGAGGGAAAAAGAGAAGACAGAAACAAAAGACACACAAGAGAAAAGCAAAGTAAGAGAAAAGCAAGTGAGAGAAGAAAAACAGAAAAGAAAGAGAAAAGCAAGAGATAAAAAGAGGGAAAGAGAAAAGAAAGCGAAAGGAAGGAGAAAAAAACAAGAGATATAAGCAAAAAAGAAATAAGACAGAAAAGAAAAGGCAGACAAATGAAAAAGAAAATACAACACGGAGAAACGAAAGCGAAAATCAGTTCAGAAAAGAAAAGAGAAAAGCAGGAGAAAAGAAAGAAAAGAAAAAGAAAGGCAGAAAAGGAGATAGAGAAAAGAAGGAAACAATAGAAAAAAGAACAGAAAAAGAAAAGAAGGACGGAAATAAAGGACAGAAAAGAAAACGAAAAGCAAGACAGAAAAAAAAGAGAGAAAACGAAAAAGAAGGGCTGACAAGGAGAAAAGCAAGAGGTAAAGAAAAAACAAAGGAAAGAGAAAATAACAAAAAACTAAAGAAAAACCTGAAAAGATGAACGAAAGAGAAGAATGGGAGACAAAGGTAAAAACGAAAAGAACAGAAAAACAGAAAAGAAGGTGAAAAAATGAGAAAGTAAACAAACAAAAGAGAAGAAAGGCAGCAAAAGAAGAAAGTTTGAAAAGCAAAAGCCAAAAGAACACAAAATAAAGAGGGAAGAGCAAAGAAATACAGAAACGAAAAACAAGAGAGAGAAAACCAAGAGAGAGAAAAAGAGAAAAGAAAGACAGTAAAGAAAGAGCAAAGAAGATAAAAAGATAAAAAAAAGTCGAAAGCGAAAAGAAAGCGAAGAAAAAAGGAGAGAAAAGGACCGAAAATATAGATAGGTAGCGAAACGAAAGAAAATAAAGAAAAATAGAGTAAAGAAGGCGTGAAAAACAAATCAGAAAGGAAGAGAATAGAGAAAGAAGAAAGAGAAAAGCAAGCGAAAAAGGCACAAAAAAAAGACAGAAAAGAAAAAGAAAAATAAACGATACAGAGAAAAGAGACAAAAGAAAAAGATAAAGAAAGGGAAAAGAAAGAAAAGGCAGAAGAAACACAGAACAGAAAGAGAAAAGCAAGAGATAATCGAAATAAAAGAAAGAAAGAAGAGAACAGACAGACGGACGAAATGAGAAAAAAACGAATAGATAGACAAAAGAAAGAAACAGAAGGGAGAAAAAGACAGAAAAGAAAAAGCACGACAGAAAAGCAAGACAGAAAAAAACAGAAAGGAACGACAGAAAAGAAGGAGAAATGCAAAAGAGAAAAAACCGAAAGGAAAAAAGATACGAAATACTCAAGAGAAGTGGAAGAGGAACAAAGAGAAAAAATATATGAGAAAAAGAAAGACAGATAAAAAGAACAGAAAAGAAACAGAGAAAGAGAGAAAAGAATCAAAAGAAAAAGACAAAACAAAAGACAGAAAATGAATATACAGATAAGAAGGAAAGAAAAGCCAAAGAAAGGAGTAGAGAAAGAGCGATACAGGAAATACAAAAAAAAGAAAAACGAAAGACAAAAGCAAGAGAAAGAAAGACACAAAAAAGCAACAGAGAAAAAGCACGACAGAAAAGAAAGAGAAAGGCAAAAAAGAAAAACAGAAAAGAAAAAGTTGCGCGAAACTAAAGAAAAGCGGTAAAGGAACAAATAGAAAAAAAATGAGAAAAAAACAGACACGAAAAGAGAGAAAAAAGACTGAACAAGAGAGAAAAGACAGAGAAACGAAAGAAAGAAAAGACAAAGACAAATGAAAAGACAGAACAGAAAAAGAAAGAAAAGAGAGAAAACAAAAAACGCAAGAGAAAAGAAAAGCAGAAAAGAAGAACAGAAAAAAAGAGGAAGAAAAAAGAAAGACAAGCCAAAGACAGACAGGAAACACAAAAAAGTGCGAGAAATGCAAGAGAAAAAAACAAGAGATTAACGAAAGAGAGAAAAGAAATAAGAGAACAGACAGACAGAAGAAAAAAGAAAAAAGCGCATAGAAAGAGAAAAGAAAGAAACACAAGGGTGAAAAGAAAGACAGAAATGAAAGTCAGAAAAGAAAGCGAAAGAAAGACGGAAGGGAAAAGAAAGACAGAAGACGGACAAGAAAAACAGAAAAGAGAAAGAAACGCACGAGAGAAAAGCAAGAGATAATCGAAAGAAGAGAGTAGACAGACAGACAAAACCAAAAAAACAAATAGAAAGATAAGAAAGAAACAGAAGGGAGAAAAAGACAGAAAAGAAAGGGAAAAGAAAGAGAAAGGGAAGACAGAAAAAAGCAACAGAGATGAAACACAGAGTAAAAAAGATACGAGAAACTAAAGAGAAGCGGAAGATGAACAAAGAGAAAAAAGAATCAGAAAAAGAGACAGATAAAAAAACAGAAAAGAAAGAAAGAGAGAAAGGAAAGATAGAAAAAAGACAAAAGAGAAAAGACAGAAAAGGAATACAGAAAAGAACGAAAATAAAGCCAATGAGAGGAAGAGAAAAGAAAGAGCGAAAGAAGAAGCACAGAAAAAGAAAAACGAAAGAGAAAAGCAATAGAAGAAAGACAGAAAAAAGCAACAGAAAAAAGCACAAAAGAAAAGAAAGATAAAAGCAAAAAAGAAAAACAGAAATGAAAAAAGATGCGAGCAACTAAAGAGAAGTGGAAGAGGAACAAAGAGAAAAAGAATGAAAAAACTGAGAAACGAAAGTGAAAAAAGACAAAAGAAAAACAGAAAAGACAGACAGGGAATACAGAAGAGAGAGAAAAACAAAAGAAAGAGATACAAGAAGATACAAAAGAAAGAGGAGGACAGACAGAAGAAAACAGAAAAAAATTGAATAGAAAGAGAAAAAGAAACAGAAGGAAGAAAGGAGACAGAAACGAGAGACAGAAAAGAAAGCAAGAAAAGAAAGACGGAAGAGAAAAAAACAAAAGAAAGCGGAAAGAAAGACACAAAAGACAGACAGGAAACACAGAAAAGAGAATGAAAAGCCAGAAATAATCGAAAGAGAGAAACGAAAAAGAGAATAGACAGACAGACAAAAACAACAAAAAAATCGAATAGAAAAAAGAAAAAAAACAAGAGAGAAAAGAAAGGAAAAACAAAAAAGAGAAAAGCAAGAGAGAAAAGAAAGACAGAAAAAAAGCAACAGAGAAATGAACGGCTCGAAAGCAAAAGAGAAGAGGAGAAAGGAAAAAAGATACGAGAAACTGAAGACAAGCTGAAGGGGAGCAAAGAGAAAAAGATTATGAAAAAGAAAGACAGATAAAAAGAACAGAAAACAAAGAGAGAGAAAGAAAAGAAAGAAGAGAAAAAGACAAAAGAAAAGACATAAAAGGAATTCACAGAAAAGAAGGAAAGAAAAGCCAAAAAGGAAGGGAGAAAGAGTGATACAGGAAATAAAGAAAGAAAATGAAAAACGAAAGAGAAAAGCAAAGAGAAAAGAAAAATAGAAAACAAAAAGACAAAAAAGAAAAGACAGAAAAGGAGCACAGAAAAGAAAGAAAGGGAAACGAAAGAGAGGAGGAGAAAAAAGAGCGAAAGAGAAAAGAATTACAGAAAGAAAAAGAAAAACGAAAGAGAAAAGATACAAAACAAGACAAAGGAAAGAGAAAAGAAATCGCAACAATTTTGTTGAGAATTTAAAAACGCTACACAAAATCTTGACCGTGTTGCAATTCTATCTAGGTAATTCAAATTTCTTTATCATTTTCATCATTTAAATGGAAAATTTTTTATCTTCGATTTCATTTCGGGCTTCATTTCATTGGAAGACTGTTTTCGTGTGATAAATTTTTCGGCGATGGAATAAATTTTTATAAGCAGGTTTTCAGTCGTTGACCTGTTTTTGCACAGGCAAGTTTCTGGACTTGGGCAGCTTTTTGGTCAATGACCTATTTTTGCATCCACGGCTAATCTTCCATTGACCTTTTCGGCATAGGTAGCTTTTAAGTCATTGACCTATTTTTGCATCCGCAGTTTTTCGGTCGTTGACCTTTTTGGCACAGGCTGCTTTTCGGACATTGGCAGCTTTTCGGTCAATGACCTATTTTTGCATCCACGGCTAATCAGTCGTTGACCTTTACGGCATTGGTAGCGCTTCGGTCAAAGACTATTCTGGCAATAGCAAGCATGCATGCAAAACGATGTGGCGCATGGTGTTCAGTGGTTCTCTGTCGACGTTGAATTAATAGATGCTGAACAGCAAGGGATTTAGCCCAGTGGTTTGCGAATGTTTTTATACCCTGATCGAACTCAACAGACCCCGGTTTGAATCCACCTCGAAGCGCTCAAAATGCATGCAAAACGCTAGTCTGCATGTTTAAGGGACGCTAAAACATGTGAAGATTAGGAGCTTAAACATGGTGACATAGCATTCGAGTTAGAATTAATACATAGATTCGACAACCGGACATCAAACAGGGACGTCATTATTCAAACATAGCTGGCAGATTGCCAGAAAATAGCGGCAAAAGCATCGTAGATCTGCAGTCCCAAGAAGATTCAAAGAAACATACCAAAAGATGTTATATTTTGATTAAGAATCGGCTTAATTTGTTGCTGCTTCTAATAGCTGCTCTAAAATATCCTTCAATTAGAGTGAACCTATCTCTTTGAATTAAAGTAGAGAAAAGTCAATTTCAGAATGGGAAGTCATTTTTGAGAGTGTAATTCACGTGTGACCAAAACTTATTCAGTCGAGTGAGAAAAACTCGCTCCACTAAGAGTGAAAAATAACGTCACGTACGCCATTCAGTTGAAATTGCATGAACGAATGATCAAAAAGCAGATTTTGACGAAATAAAATTGACTGATAATTGAGTTTCATTGACTTAAAAAAAACTGGACTTAAAATGGACTACGAATGAATTGGAAAAACCATTTAGATCAGATCCAAAAAATTGAAAAAAAGTAAATATTAATGCGAAAATGCCGCATCTGCAAATGCCGCAAAAAACCATAGCGGGCAAGCGAATTTTTATTCAAAGACCGTTTTCTTGCTCTACTTTGAAATTAGAGCAAAAAAATTACGCTGCAAAATCACTCGCTTTGTCGCTCCACTTCCTCATTCGGCGCAACCAAAATCATCACTTCGATTTGACCTCAAGAATCATCAAAATGTGCGAAGAGATATTTTAAAAAAGACAGCGCCCCAATACAACTAAAATTCTTTGAATTATAAAACATAGCTGGCAGATTGCCAGAAATTAGCCGCAATAGCTTCGTAGATCTGCATTATAAAAAAAACAGTAAAAAAGACAGACCAAAAAACTTTTCATTGAAGGCTGATATGTTATATTTTGACTAAAAATCTTTATAAGTTTTTGCTGCCTCTATTAGCTGCTCTCAATTAACCTTCATTTAGAGTGGCATACACCCATTTGACCTTATCTTTTTGAATTAAAGTAAATAAAAGTCCATTTCAAAGTGAGGAAGTCATTTTTGAGAGTGAGGTAAGTCAAGTGTGACCAAAAATTTAATCACGCGAATTAACAAAAAAACTCGCTCCACTAAAAGCGAAAAATGACGTCACACACGCACTTCAGTTGAAATTGCATGAGCGAATGAACAAAAAGCAGATTTGAAGTGGTTGTGACGTCATATGGTGGTAACAAAAATCGCGACGACGAAATAAAAAACATAGCAGGACATATCCTGACGTACAATTCAAAGAATTTTCATTGACTAAACAGAAAACTAGACCTAGAACGGACTATGAATGGACTGGCAAAACCATTTAGAAAAAAATCCGATCCAAAAAATCGAAAAAAACAGTAAAAATCAAAGTGAAATTGCCGCATGTGAACAAAAAACCACTACCGATAAAGCGAATTTCTGTTCAAACACCGTATTCTCACTCTACTTTAAAATTAGAGCGAAAAAATTTCACGCCGCAAAACCACTCGCTTTTTCGCTCCACTTCCTGTTTCGGCGTGACCAAAATCACTACTCCAATTTGACTTCAAAAATCATGAAAATGTGTGAACAGATCTTAAAAAAAACACAGCGCCCCAATACAATTCAAATTCTTTGAACTGTAAAAAACCAAGAGAATGCCAATAATAGCCCCAGCTATCGCTGTGCGGCTAATAAAAAAGAAAAAGAGAAGGCCAATAAGCCCCAGCTATCGCATTACGGCTATTTAAAACAATATCCATGTGAATAATTGCAAGCTGCTCGTGTTTTTTAGAAGCAGAGGCAATAATGTATCAGCAATGTACCTAATTCGGGCATTTGGGAGTTGATGTAGTTGGCTAGCACCTTGGTGACTTTATTTTGCAATTCTCGAGCACCTTTTTTAAGCACCTCTGTTTCCGCTGAGTCGTAAATAGCACCATTACCACTGGCTCCATTAGCACCGTTTGTCTGCTGCTGTTGCTGGTGTTCTCTGCGAGCAACCTGTGGACAACAAACTTCCATAACCTTGACATTCACCAAGCACACAAAAACGGTTGAACAAATGTTATGTCCAAAAAAGGAAAAGTATACATATGAAGTGAAAAAATGAAAACTTGCTCATACAAAGAGGGAACTGATGCAAAAAACTAATCTTATTACGTGAAAAAACTGCTCAAGGGACAAATATGGAATAATTGAGATTCAAACCTGCTGTTGCGCATCCTGGATTAGAATTCCTAGCGTTTTAACGTGAGGAAGAAGGGTAGACTGCACCGAATCATTTCCCAGTTCTCCTAGAGCACAAGTTACGCCAAACAACGTCGGCATCCCTATCGTCTGGATCTCATTCAGAGCCTGGTTCAAAACATTGACAGATCTCGGGAGCAAATTGTTGACATTGTTTGAGTACGTATCACAAAGCGAGGCCAAGCATTTGGCAGCAAAACCACGCAGTGCCCAATGTTGGTCCACAAGCTGTCGATTCACAATACAAGTAAAGACTGAAGGAACTAATTCGTGAAGATACTTTTCAAGGGAAATGTTAGGGTTGTTGATCAGAGCAGACAACATTCTCATCAAGTAGATTAGAATTGCCAGACTTCTATGAAGAACATTCAGTCTGACACCGTGTGCGATAAAAGCAGAGAACCTGGGCAATAGTGAATGGATGCCGGGATCTGTGGAGAGAGATGCCAATGCTTCTGATTTCCGCTCTTCGTTCATACCCATACATGCCTCAGTGATTTCCTTGAACAAATAATTTTAATTGCCATCAACTGAGCAAAAAGTTCTGCCAAGCATACAATAATCTTTTGCTTAACATGCACAATGCTTTGCAAAATCTTTTGTAATGCTTACGCTGCCACTAATGTTCTACACTGCCTTTAACTGTTTGCTTCGAATAACATTTCAGGAAACTCGATGTTCTTTTTTTTACATATGACCGCTGAAAAACAGAATGTGAGCAATGCTACCTTAAAATAGAGTTGCTGTTCCAAAGACAACTCGTGGAATCGGACTGGTTTTGTCTTCACAGCTCCAGGTGTCACATTGGATTGTTGATTTGCGCTATTAGCAGCAGCATTTGACACACTACTTCTTCTAGCCGATGAACTTAGATTAGGGTTGATATTGGAACCGTGGGACACAGTCGGCGTTGACAACGATGCTTTGTTCTGTTTTGGTCTATCAAGCAATAGAGGATTTTCGGGGACACAGGGCTGCTTTCCATCGACTACCAGCCAGTGACACTTCAAGCTGAAAATTGTGCTGTCGTTAATAGTTTTAAAAGGTTGACGATGTTTTTGTTGCTTACATGTGAAATTTTAAACATAAACCGACCAACGCCGGATGAATTGCTCTCGAACGACAGGCAGTGAGCACTTTAATTTCGATGCGTAGTGTAGAAATTTTTTTTTGAGTGCAAAAACTAGGACCTCGTTGGGGTTCGAACCCTTGCCCTCCCAGATAGACGCCACACATCTTAACCACTTAGGTGCAACGGCTTTGATCCTCAACCGATAACAATCACTTTTATATTAGCTACAAACTATTTCGGAATGAGAGCAATTGAAGTCACTCAAAATGAAGAAGTGAAGCGTGAAGAACTCACTCGTGAACAGAAGTCACAATGTTCTAGAACAAAAGCGCAAAAACGGTCAAGCAAAAATTTGTTTAAGACCAACACGTTTACAATAATCATCGCTTCAAACTTCGTGCGAGAGCAATTAAATATAGCCGTCAAATTGCATGATTATTCCGGCGAAATAGAATGTTAAAACCTGTTGCAAATGGGAGTCAAGTTAAGTCTTTCTAGCAAAACTTTTATTACCGATAATACGCTTCGACACCTCCCTCCATCAACCGTCCTTTAAGCCACGTACTATCTTATAATTCAAAACACAAACGACATAAAAATGCAAATCAAATAGAATAGTAAATAAGAATAAAAGCACAACTAATTTTCCGAAGTATAGAAACACGGAAGATTATACTTATTTTAGCAGTTGGATCCTAATCAAATGCTCGCAACAATGCTCACGGAGACAAAACATAAGCCGACTAACGTTGGACGACCTTCTCTCGAACGACAGGCGGTGCAATTTAATTCAGAGGGGGTGAAGCCTAGAGAAACTTTCATGGCAGCAAATTTTCCGGCTATGGAAGGGTCCACCATCAATCTCCCGGATGGCAGTCTGAGCTATAAACCACTTACCTGTTGCGGTTTCGAATAATCGAGGTTTACAATCGCTTTTATTTTTAACTTCTGCTCAATTCAAAGCGCAATTCCGATCACTTAAAAATCAAGTGTGAAAAACTCACAAGAGAAGTGAAATCGAACAACTGTTCGAGAACAAAAACCACCATTTTCCCAAAAAATTTGAAAAAAAAAACGTTAAACATAAACCGACTAATGTTGGAAGAATTGCTTTGGGACATGCGAGCAGAAAAAAAACAACCCCCCCCCCGTGATTCGAACCTTTGACCTCCCGATCCTTAACCACATACACTGACCACTCAGCTATAAGGACCTTTTTTTCCCTATTCTGCAACCGATTTTATTTTAGCAACAAGCTTTACTTCCGAGTGAGAGCAAAAGAGATCACTCAAAAACGAGGAACGAAAGAGTGAAAAAGTCACTAGAGAAGTCAAAGAATGTTCTAGAAGAAAAGCGCAAAATGGTCGAGCAAAAAATTTGCATAAAAAAGACCAACACGTTTACAATAATTGCTATGATTTTTGTTCAAGAGCAATTAATAATTAATTCAAACTTCGTTTTAAACTTTCATTTTTAAAACTTTCTTTTAAACTTTCATTTTTCAGAGTTCACTTAGAAAAATGTTACTAAGTGCAGTTGAATGAGGCTGAATTAGCAGTTCAATTAACAGTTCTAATTTATGCCTAAGATTTCTCATAAACTGAATTAACCTGTTCAAAAGCAGAAACAATTACTTAAAAAACAATAAATTTATAATTTATAGTTCGAAATGACCACCAAGACCAGCAACAAAAAACGATTCAAAATATGAGATTCTGATTTCAAGTTCTATCCTCATTTTCAAACCAAATTTGGAACACTAATGTCTTTCAACAATAGTCTTAGAAATAGCTAGCTTGCGTTTCCTGTCGAATTTCAATTAGGGTTAACATTCTCAATATATATTTAAAAAATGAGTGCAAAGACAATTTTTTTGTGATTTAAGTCATGTATGATTTCAAAAATGGACCAACTGTTGACCTTAAACTCATACCATTAGAAAAACAAATAAGGCCACGCACATAAATTCAACTACAAAATGGTAAATTAACCAAAAAAAATTGACTTCGTCGCTCGTAATCATACGATAGCAACAAAATTGAACGATGAAATAAAAACGTAGCAGGACATAGCAATCCAAAAAATGAATCCGCTTGTGACCTGAC
Source organism: Convolutriloba macropyga (assembly GCF_964194025.1). Classification (NCBI taxonomy): domain Eukaryota; kingdom Metazoa; phylum Xenacoelomorpha; order Acoela; family Convolutidae; genus Convolutriloba; species Convolutriloba macropyga. The sequence goes on from NC_134474.1 coordinate 25,497,676, forward strand.
AACTGACACTTGCACACTGATAACAGTCTTGACCGTTAGCGAAACATATGACATTACATGCAATTGTAAACAAAAAATTTTAAAACAACTTTATAAACTTCAAACTAGCGGTGTCGAAAAATTCAGGCTACGCGTCTTTCGGAGACAACCTTTGAGCTAAGGTTCAAGCTTTATACATCAACTGTGCCGAAAACCGCTGAAAGGCAAATTGACAAACATAGATGGCAGATTGTCAGAAAATACTTCTTCTCTTCATTCATTGCTGATATGTAATATCTTGATTGAGAAATTATATAACTTATTACTGCTTCAATTAGATGCCCTCAAATAACCTACAATAAAAGTGAAACACACACTCAGTTGACTATCTCCTTGACTTAAAGTAAAAAGCCATTTTGATAGTGAGGATAATTGTTTTTGGAAAATTGAGTGACGTAAATCACTAAAATTGATCACACGAATGGGCAAAACACTCCCTCCATTAAGATTGAAAAATGACGTCACGTGCGCAATTCAACCCAAATTACAGGACAAAATGAACGAAAAGCCGATTTCAATTGATCATGACTTCATATGATTGTAACAAAAATCTTGATGAAATAAAAAACAGAACGACAAGTACTCACCTACAATTCTAATACAAAAATTTTCACTGACTAAAACGAAAAACTCGACCTAAAATGAACTATTAATGGATTGCAAATACCATTCAGAAGAAAAAACAGCAAAAATAAAGCTCAAATTGACGCATGAAAAAAATCACTAGTAAGCTAGCTAATTTTTGTTCAAACAGCGTTTTCTCACTCGTTTGAAATTAGATCGAAAAATATTCGCGCTGCAAAACCGCTCGCTTTTTCGCTCGACTACCTGTTTTGGCCTTACCAAAATCATCACTTCCAATCTGACCCGAAAAATGGAAATGAGCGAATAAATCAAAAAACTACAAAGCGCCCAAATACAAATTCCTTTAAGGCCAATAACAGCCCGTTATCACCTTGTGGTCATTAAAAAAGAACACATTAAAATATGTGGTAAAAAAACAATCTCTCTAAAAATTTTGACAGCGGTAATTAACAAAACTTAAGTGACAAGACCACAAAAACTCAGAAATTCAATTAAAAGACGCCGCCATGAAAGCCATAAGCAATCAAAATCGTTTTTTCTCTAGAAACCAAAGTAACCTGTCAGTTGGGAGACTGATTCAAACGATAACAACCAGGTCACAAAAACAATCAAATAAATATGGGCAAAACATAAAATTCAGGATTCAATCAACAGCATCCACACATAACAACACATGTCCCATCTTCGAATCAATTCACAAAAATACAGAACATTAATAGTGTAAATCAAAAATTCTCTGTCAGAAATGAGTACTTTTAACACACAGTACTGCGTAAAGCACATTGAGCATGAGCAAAAAAAACTAGCCTAGAGAAGTCAAAAGATTTCCCGCAATATGTTGAAAAACGCTGACTTACGGTAAAGCAAAACAATATTTTATTGAATGAAGTAAAAAATAGCCACAAGAATACAAAACCTTAAATGCAGCAGAAACCGGTACCTTTTGTCTTAAAACATTAACTCTTTACCTGAACACACTTTATTTTAAACATTGGTCAATTATACACCATTTTGATAACAAAAGATTTGAACCCAAACATCATTAAAATAGAAACAATTAGGACATCATTCAGTAACGATAAAAATAGTACATATTTAAAACATAAGACAAAATTTCGAGTGCAAAATTTCACTGAAATCTTGACACCAGAAAATTTCTTATTAACAACATTTGGCAATAATTAAAAATGACCCAAAATTTTTACGGAGGGTCAAATACTGATAAGCTCAAAACCTGCCAGAGCAAAAAAATTGTCGAGAAATAAAACATCATGATAGTCTTGGAAACTATAATAAAACTTTGGAATCAACTCAGCAGCCCAAAAGACATTGTGAAAGCATAAGGCAGATGATATTCTTAGAAACTAAACTGAATTTTTTTTAGAAACAGTGAATTTTCTGCTTTGGAGTCACAGAAATTGAGATAAAAATATAGAGAAACTTCTCTCATCGGCAATATCAAATACAAAATGAGTTCAAACGGTCGCAAAATATTTAAAAAAGCAACCGAAAAAAAATGATATAAACCTATGAAAAAGGCTGAAATAATAATTATTTAAGCAAGTGATGAAAACAGAGCGAATAAAACTATAAGTCTTAAAAAAATGCTAGCATGATACATGCTGGAGTATGCAGAAAAAGGACCGTAAAAAACCGAACAAACCACTCCTTCATTTTTGAATGTGAGAAATAAATCAAAATAACAAAAAACTGAAGTAAAAAAAGGTTGATCATTTAGTATTCAATAGTTAAAATACTGCATAGTAGTCGTACTGCATTCATCAAAAAGTGAAAACACAGTTCAAAGATTCAAAAAATTAAAACATTTTGCTAACATTTTCGCCGACAGTTTCACTGAATTTCAGTAACTTAACGCCAAAAAAAGAAGTCAATTAATTGTTAAACGCGAATAAAACCCTGGAAGTACACGAAAAGACTTTGTAGCATTTAATGCCAATATATATTAAAACAGCATCGACTGAAAATTAATCCTCAAAAAACCAAAATTCAAACAAAAAACTGGACCAACTAACACTTTTTAAAGACGAAAAGCCACTCACCGAACGCAGGGCATGGTATAAAAAAACTAATTAACTATTCGCGCTCAGTAAAAATTAAATCGCACGGCTATTTTAATCACTTTCGCTTTCAGGTCAAAACGCCGTCTGAACAAATAGTACTGGTACTTTTCATAAAAAAATCTGGAATAATTCCCGAAACGACTCTAAGTCTTCCTTCTTCTCCAAAAAAACAGCCTCAAAAACAAATTTTATCTGGTGGCAGTAAACATCAAAGCAGCGAAAATAACAATGAACAGCGAAATCCTTCAAACCGCTATCAAAACAATCTGAAAATTATACCTGAGTCTTTAACAACCGTTTAGACAAAAAAGAAATTTAGAAAAATGAGATAAAACAGCTTGAAGCAGCAGCACGTGAATTAAAAACTCGCTCGCTTACCAAATTTTTTGTACATTTCCCGTTGTGGTTCAAAAAATACATGAACAGAATAACCATTCTCTTTTCTCCATTCTTCGAATTGTTTATCAAAACAACGTTTTCAAAACTTAATTCAATCCTCGAATTTCCGGTTTTCTTGCTCGCTCGCTTATAAAAAAAATCGCCGGGAGAACTCCAAAAACATTTCAAAGACATCTTCACCAGAAATCACTTTTTCAAAGTAAACCAGTCTCTGATTGCATTGCGCATCAAAGAAGATTCAACCATCTTAATTGAAAAAACAAAAAAATAGTTAAGAAGTAAATTGACCAAAAAAATCACGAAAATTTATTTACGTTTCAAGTTGACCAATTGCAAATATAAAAAGAAATTATTTTTCGTGCAATTGAGACAATAAAATTAATCACACAACATTGAAACATAGCTGGTAGATTGCCAGAAAATAGCCGCAATATATCCGTAGATCTGCAGTCTCAAAAAGATAGAAGAAACAGACCAAAAAAATTCTTTTTAAAGTCTCAGATGTTAAATTTTGATTAAGAATCTGTCAGATTTATTTCCGCTTCTAATAGCTGCTCTAAAATAAGCTTCAATTAGAGTGGCATACACTCACTTGAGCTTATCTCTTTGAATTAAATAAAGAAAAGGAAATTTTAGAGTGAGGAAGTCATTTTTGAGAGCGAGGCAAGTCACGTGTGACTAACAATTTAATCATGTGAAAGAACAAAACTCAATCCATAAAGAGCGATAAAATGACGTCACGCACGCAATTCAAATGAGCTTACAAGAACGAATGAACCAAAAGCAGATTTGAAGTGATTGTGACGTCATAGGGTCGTAACAAAAATCCTGACGAAATAAAAAACATAACCGGAAGAATTCCGGAAGCGACTCCGAGCTCCAAAATTTCACAAATAAAACCGTAATTGCAGCTGAAGCCATTATCTTTTGTATTAAACCATTAACTCATTAGCTCCCCAGGTTTGGTCTAAAAATTGATGAAAATTAAACCACTGTCACCAAGAGAAACAAAACGCAGTAAAATTTTATATTATTGAAAACGTTTGGTAACGTTGAAAAATTCCGAAAAAATAGGATACTGATCCAAAATACTGATAAGCTGAAACAACTGAGGGCTATCAATTGCCCTAAAATAATTCATGATTTTAATCTTAACAAGATCGCGAAAGCAAACGGCACATGATAATCTTAGAAACTAAGTTGAATTTTTCAAAAAAAGAATACTCAAATTTAAGAATCAGAACATCACTACAGTTCAATTTCTAATCACTACAATTAAGACAAAAACATCAAATACTTCTTCCTTGTTGTTTATATATGCTAGACAACAAGATTTAGTACTAATTCATAGAAAAATAAATCATAGAAAAGACATAAGCAACAGAATATGCAAAGGCATCTGAAAAATTTTTTAACATCTGAAAAAAACAAAATAACGAATATCAATGTAGGTGCCAGGACAAAACTAGAAAGATACAAACTTGAATGTGAAGCATATGGACACAATGTAAGGAACGCTGTAATAAAAAGACTAATTCTTGATTTTTGAAAGTTACAAATCAAGTTAAAAAAATCAATAAAAACGAATACAATTCATTGTTCAGCATTCGAGACATAGAAACGACAACGAGTCATCCAGGACAAAGATTGATCCTTCTGAACAGGGCCAAAAAAGAAAGCAGAATTCAAACATAAAAAACATTGGAACATTTTGCAAAAAAATGGTCAGAAAACTTTTGAGACTGCATTTATGAAAAGTTTAACTGTTTTTCAAAAAAAATGATTCAATTTTGATTGAAACGAAATTAAAGTCCTCATGAAAGATCCAAAAGTAAAGAAATTAATAGAAAAAAAAGCCAAAAACTAAATAAAAATCAAGAAATAAGCGTCAATTTTGATTTTGAAACGCATTTTCCGGCTCTCCAAAACACTGTGGTATCAATATCCCAGGTTTACATTTCAATATAGCATCGAAAAAAAATTAATTCTACAAAAATTCAAGCAGAATTCAAACATAAAAAACATTGAAACATTTTGCAAAAAAATGGTCAGAAAACTTTTGAGACTGCATTTATGAAAAGTTTAACTGTTTTTCAAAAAAAAAGAATTCAATTTTGATTGAAACGAAATTAAAGTCCTCATGTTAAACAAAAAGACTATTTCCAGTAATTAAATCCAAAATACAAACAAAAAACTGACAAATATTAATAAAAAACGACCAAAATCGGATTAGCATATGTACAATTTTAAAAAACAAAATTACATTGAGGTAGAAAGAGGCGTTGGATATTTGAATTATCAAAAAGAAGTTGCCATTTTAACTGATTTTTGACAAAAAAGACGGCTGAAAGATCCAAAAGTAAAGAAATTAATAGAAAAAAAGCCAAAAACTAAATAAAAATCAAGAAATAAGCGTCAATTTTGATTTTGAAACGCATTTTCCGGCTCTCCAAAACACTGTGGTATCAATATCCGAGGTTTACATTTCAATATAGCATCGAAAAAAAATTAATTCTACAAAAAACCAAATTACAAGCAAAAAAACTGGGCCACTTAGACGAAAAAACGGCTAAAAACGGTTATCTATATGTACCATTCAGTCAAAAACTACCATTCAAAGTCAAAAAGTCATTCATTAAACGCAGCCCATGATCAAAAAACTTCTCTCGCTCAGAAAAAATTAGTTCACATGGCAATTTTACTCACTTTCGCTTTTAGGTCAAAACAGCGTATCAACGAATAGTACTTCCGGTAAAAAAAAGACCTTAAGAAAACCAATACTCCTCTTCGAGTCGTAAAAAACCAAGTGAAGGCCAATAATTATCCCAGATACCACTGTGCGGCTATTATAAAGCCAAAATAAGCACACAAATAACTCTTAATTTTAAAATAAAGGGAAAAATGTAAGAAATTAAGGAAAATAGTAACAATTGCATTCGAGTTTTTATCAATGTTGGACGAAAGAATTACTTGACAAGAAATGACCTGTATTTAATTTCTAATAGAAACTACCTACGAGCATTTGGCTTAAATTCAGATAAAGTCAAAGCAAAAAAATGGAACAAAAATTGTTAAATAGCCTAGAAATGAGATGTTAAATTTTGATTAAGAATCTGTCAGATTTATTTCCGCTTCTAATAGCTGCTCTAAAATAAGCTTCAATTAGAGTGGCATACACTCACTTGAGCTTATCTCTTTGAATTAAATAAAGAAAAGAAAATTTTAGAGTGAGGAAGTCATTTTTGAGAGCGAGGCAAGTCACGTGTGACTAACAATTTAATCATGTGAAAGAACAAAACTCAATCCATAAAGAGCGATAAAATGACGTCACGCACGCAATTCAAATGAGCTTACAAGAACGAATGAACCAAAAGCAGATTTGAAGTGATTGTGACGTCATAGGGTCGTAACAAAAATCCTGATGAAATAAAAAACATAACCGGAAGAATTCCGGAAGCGACTCCGAGCTCCAAAATTTCACAAATAAAACCGTAATTGCAGCTGAAGCCATTATCTTTTGTATTAAACCATTAACTCATTAGCTCCCCAGGTTTGATCTAAAAATTGATGAAAATTAAACCACTGTCACCAAGAGCAACAAAACGCAGTAAAATTTTATATTATTGAAAACGTTTGGTAACGTTGAAAAATTCCGAAAAAATAGGATACTGATCCAAAATACTGATAAGCTGAAACAACTGAGGGCTATCAATTGCCCTAAAAAAATTCATGATTTTAATCTTAACAAGATCGCGAAAGCAAACGGCACATGATAATCTTAGAAACTAAGTTGAATTTTTCAAAAAAAGAATACTCAAATTTAAGAATCAGAACATCACTACAGTTCAATTTCTAATCACTACAATTAAGACAAAAACATCAAATACTTCTTCCTTGTTGTTTATATATGCTAGACAACAAGATTTAGTACTAATTCATAGAAAAATAAATCATAGAAAAGACATAAGCAACAGAATATGCAAAGGCAAGAATCGTTTAAGAACAATACCAAGGCCGGAAAAAACGGCAAAAAAACAGTAATAAGTGGCAATTTTGGAAAAGGTTTTCTAGCAAGCTCAGCACTGCCTAATGTTGAATGAAATCAGTTGCAAACCAAAGAAATCATTCAATTTTTTAACATCTGAAAAAATCAAAATAACGAATATAAATGTAGGTGCCAGGACAAAACTAGAAAGATACAAACTTGAATGTGAAGCATATGGACACAATGTAAGGAACGCTGTAATAAAAAGACTAATTCTTGATTTTTGAAAGTTACAAATCAAGTTAAAAAAATCAATAAAAACGAATACAATTCATTGTTCAGCATTCGAGACATAGAAACGACAACGAGTCATCCAGGACAGAGATTGATCCTTCTGAACAGGGCCAAAAAAGAAAGCAGAATTCAAACATAAAAAACATTGAAACATTTTGCAAAAAAATGGTCAGAAAACTTTTGAGACTGCATTTATGAAAAGTTTAACTGTTTTTCAAAAAAAAAGAATTCAATTTTGATTGAAACGAAATTAAAGTCCTCATGTTAAACAAAAAGACTATTTCCAGTAATTAAATCCAAAATACAAACAAAAAACTGACAAATATTAATAAAAAACGACCAAAATCGGATTAGCATATGTACAATTTTAAAAAACAAAATTACATTGAGGTAGAAAGAGGCGTTGGATATTTGAATTATCAAAAAGAAGTTGCCATTTTAACTGATTTTTGACAAAAAAGACGGCTGAAAGATCCAAAAGTAAAGAAATTAATAGAAAAAAAAGCCAAAAACTAAATAAAAATCAAGAAATAAGCGTCAATTTTGATTTTGAAACGCATTTTCCGGCTCTCCAAAACACTGTGGTATCAATATCCGAGGTTTACATTTCAATATAGCATCGAAAAAAAATTAATTCTACAAAAAACCAAATTACAAGCAAAAAAACTGGGCCACTTAGACGAAAAAACGGCTAAAAACGGTTATCTATATGTACCATTCAGTCAAAAACTACCATTCAAAGTCAAAAAGTCATTCATTAAACGCAGCCCATGATCAAAAAACTTCTCTCGCTCAGAAAAAATTAGTTCACATGGCAATTTTACTCACTTTCGCTTTTAGGTCAAAACAGCGTATGAACGAATAGTACTTCCGGTAAAAAAAGACCTTAAGAAAACCAATACTCCTCTTCGAGTCGTAAAAAACCAAGTGAAGGCCAATAATTATCCCAGATACAACTGTGCGGCTATTATAAAGCCAAAATAAGCACACAAATAACTCTTAATTTTAAACTAAAGGGAAAAATGTAAGAAATTAAGGAAAATAGTAACAATTGCATTCGAGTTTTTATCAATGTTGGACGAAAGAATTACTTGACAAGAAATGACCTGTATTTAATTTCTAATAGAAACTACCTACGAGCATTTGGCTTAAATTCAGATAAAGTCAAAGCAAAAAAATGGAACAAAAATTGTTAAATAGCCTAGAAACCGGAAAATTAGTTGAAAAAGCTTCAAATTAGCGTAACACTCATTTTATTTACCAAAAACTTGCATAACTCTCCCCTTTAATTACCAAAAACTTTCAAAACGTCATCGAAATTATAATTGTATTCTAGAATTACCTCATAGACAACATAGAAATTTCGATTAAGAAATAAAAATAGCATGAAAAGGCAACACGTGTGTAAAAAAATCTCACTTAGAAAATTTTTTCACACCTACATTTCTAAAGGCATTGCCAAAAGGCGTGAACAAAACAATTAAAATAATTCATGATTTTAATCTCAACAAGATCGCGAAAGCAAACGGCACATAATAATTTTAGAATCTTAGAAACTAAGTTGAATTTTTCAAAAAAGAATGCTCAAATTTAAGAATCAGAACATCACTACAGTTCAATTTCTAATCACTACAATTAAGACAAAAACATCAAATACTTTTTCCTTGTTGTATATATATCCTAGACAACATGATTTAGTACTAATTCATAGAAAAATAAATCATAGAAAAGACATAAGCAACAGATTAATATGCAACGGCAAAAAACCGTTTAGGAACAATAACAAGGCCGGAAAAAACGGCAAAAAAACAGTAATAAGTGGCAATTTTGGAAAAGGTTTTCTAGCAAGCTCAGCACTGCCTAATGTTGAATGAAATCAGTTGCAAACCAAAGAAATCATTCAAATTTTTAACATCTGAAAAAATCAAAATAACGAATATAAATGTAGGTGCCAGGACAAAACTAGAAAGATACAAACTTGAATGTGGAGCATATGAACACAATGTAAGGAACGCTGTAATAAAAAGACTAAATCTTGATTTTTGAAAGTTACAAATCAAGTTAAAAAAATCAATAAAAACGAATACAATTCATTGTTCAGCATTCGAGACATAGAAACGACAACGAGTCATCCCGGACAAAGATTGATCCTTCTGAACAGGGCCAAAAAAGAAAGCAGAATTCAAACATACAAAACATTGAAACATTTTGCAAAAAAATGGTCAGAAAACTTTTGAGACTGCATTTATGAAAAGTTTAACTGTTTTTCAAAAACTTAACGCAAAAAAATGATTCAATTTTGATTGAAACGAAATTAAAGTCCTCATGTTAAACAAAAAGACTTTTTCCAGTAATTAAATCCAAAATACAAACAAAAAACTGACAAAAATTAATAAAAAAACGACCAAAATCGGATTAGCATATGTACAATTTTAAAAAACAAAATTATATCGAGGTAGAAAGAGGCGTTGGATATATGAATTATCAAAAAGAAGTTGCCATTTTAACTGATTTTTGACAAAAAAGACGGCTGAAAGATCCAAAAGTAAAGAAATTAATAGAAAAAAAAGCCAAAAACTAAATAAAAATCAAGAAATAAGCGTCAATTTTGATTTTGAAACGCATTTTCCGGCTCTCCAAAACACTGTGGTATCAATATCCGAGGTTTACATTTCAATATAGCATCGAAAAAAAATTATTTCTACAAAAAACCAAATTACAAGCAAAAAAAACTGGGCCACTTAGACGAAAAAACGGCTAAAAACGGTTATCTATATGTGCCATTCAGTCAAAAACTAACATTCAAAGTCAAAAAGTCATTCATTAAACGCAGCCCATGATCAAAAAACTTCTCTCGCTCAGAAAAAATTAGTTCACATGGCAATTTTACTCACTTTCGCTTTTAGGTCAAAACAGCGTATGAACGAATAGTACTTCCGGTAAAAAAAAGACCTTAAGAAAACCAATACTCCTCTTCGAGTCGTAAAAAACCAAGTGAAGGCCAATAATTATCCCAGATACAACTCTGCGGCTATTATAAAGCCAAAATAAGCACACAAATAAAGGGAAAAATGTAAGAAATTAAGGAAAATAGTAACAATTGCATTAGAGCTTTTATCAATGTCGGACGAAAGAATTGCTTGACATGAAATGACCTGTATTTAATTTCTAATAGAAACTACCTACGAGCATTTGGCTTAAATTCAGATAAAGTCAAAGCAAAAAAATGGAACAAAAATTGTTAAATAGCCTAGAAACCGGAGAATTAGTTGAAAAAGCTTCAAATTAGCGTAACACTCATTTTATTTACCAAAAACTTGCATAACTCTCCCCTTTAATTACCAAAAACTTTCAAAACGTCATCGAAATTATAATTGTATTCTAGAATTACCTCATAGACAACATAGAAATTTCGATTAAGAAATAAAAATAGCATGAAAAGGCAACACGTGTGTAAAAAAATCTCACTTAGAGAAAATTTTTTCACACCTACATTTCTAAAGGCATTGCCAAAAGGCGTGAACAAAACAACCACTCTTTCTTTTACCCGCTCTTTGAATCTGTTCACCAAAAACCATAGCGTCTCTCCGAGTTGTAAAAAAATTAGGGATGCTATGATTGCCGGCTGAGACGATGAAGGCGCCTATTAAAAAAAATCGCATATATACAAATTTGATTTGATCAAATTTGAATGAACTGCCCAGGAATTGCAACCAAAACCATTACTCCTGGTCATAGTTAACTTTACTCTTCCAGTATCTTGACTGAATAGTAAACTGTTAACACCTTACTGGAAGCCAAACTATCTACCGATACTAAAAAGGGGGCATGCATTACTCACTGGCTTTCCGCGGGGTATTTTGGAAGTGAAGACTGAAGAATCTCATTCAAGTCAATCTCTTTCTCCTCATAACCAAATATGTCATTTGAGCTCTGAATACCACTTGCCCCTTTCAAAGGAACAAAATCTCTGCATGTTATACCAAGCACACCCTCTCCACTCTGTAGCACTAGTGCGTCATTGATATCTTTAGCACTCATCCTAGCTCTCCTGGCTTTTCTCCGAAATCTTTCAGCATGCTGAATTGCTAGTTTAACCTTAAAAACAACTTCACGGGAAAGATAAGATGCGGCTTTACGTTGCAAAAGCTCAATGCCTAGGCCATCTGCCACCAGTTGACAACTGTCAGCTACTGTACTCTCATGTGACAATTTTGCATCGTCAGCTTTATTAGACGACTCCTCTGGTAAATTTCCAACTCCGGCATCGTCTTCTTCGTCCATTTGCTAACACAACCAGTCTGAAAGACATCAATCTAGTTAGCACATGTATGAGATTGAGTATGGGTGCTAGGAAAATCAGCAGGCAGGCCTTTAGCCGATACAGAAAAAGAGAAATTTAGTCGACAATTTTATCATTATTCGTCAAAAAAAACGGATCTTTACCGTTTATGCCCCCTGTACGTTATGCAACCCCAGGTACATAGCACGTGTCATTGCATGGTAAATCATTACCTAAACATGTGGCACGTGCGTCTGGGGGTGCAAATAATATGCACCCACTAAGCTGCGGGGGTGGGGGGCACAAGGAAAAGATCCAAAAAACCTAATTGGCCGAGAGTTATCAGTAGTTCGATGGACCATTATCTTTGGTGTGCAGTCGGGTGTAGTTACGTATATACCTAGGTGATGATAGTTGGTAAAAACCGTATATTTGCCCGCCTATGAGATACCGTTTTATACCGGCCAATCAGAGCTTCAGAAATAATCTACCAGCGAGTTTTCCGTAAAATGTCCGCTAGATTTTTCAACTTTGGGTTGTCCTGTCGTGTATTATGGCAACCAGCATGGGATTTTTTAAATTAGTTTAACCTTTGGTTCAGCAAGTCAACATTTCAACTAATTAGAAATTTTGAGATTTCAGTATTGCAATTAAAATATGAAATACGTGTGTTCTAGACACTGCCGTACTAACGTAGCTGTAACCACTGCTCTACTAACAAAGACAAGGAAAGCTTTACACCACCCAGTTCGTTTCAGCGGTTTGACCGGATATTGTTTTTGCAGTTAACTTTTGTGAACTGCATTATCCGCTATAGTGTAGGTTACCGTTTGATTACTTGATACTCAATTTTTCCAAAGAACTTATCGTTGCTTTGCTGTTCAACAAACTTCTTTCGCTCTGAAAACAAAACAATTCCAAGTAAAAACACAATTTTGTGTTGAATTCTGGTTAACAACTCGATATAATATCCAGCTCCAGGTATTTTTCATAGCTCAATGTAATTTTCTTAGCCACTTGTCAGGGCAAAAAATTCCTTTCCGCATTTGTTAATGTTTTCACAGAATATTCTCCCGATAACCGCAGTTAAGTACAGGAAGAGGCGTATTTTGCGCGTTTGCACTCAATTGCTGAACAACACAATTACCGAATCTATGCTAGATTCGTTAGAGCCAGCAAGAGAAACTGACTTCGTTTTGCACAAATTAGGCACTTTGTTCCTCCGATAGATTGAAAATATCCAAGTTAAATCTTCACCAGTCAGAAACAGTAAAATCAAAAGTATAGAAAATTAATAGGATGATCTACCGAAACAAGATACAATAACAGTACACTCTGAAAATTTCTCGTGTGGGATCACACGATTTTTTCTCGTGTGAGCATTAAAGTGCACGATGTTTCTTGTGATAGACGCAAGTCGTGTGTTTTCACAGGAGAAAAATTAACTCGTGTGTAAATTTTTCACATGATTTTTCGTATAATGTGAAAACATGGGTTGAAAGCCGAAAAAATAAAATCAATAGTTTTGAACCCCAAGTTTCTCTTTGCCGGCCAATATGGTCAGAAGAAACGTTTTGTGCAAAATTTTTAGCTCGTGCAAAATCCCTCAAGCTTCACCAAACAGTCCGGAGAAAGAGGCCAACGACTAATTTCTTAGCTAAGATCTATATTAAAACGCTACTATTGAATTTGTCATCTTTTAAACCTTTTTAATTTAGAGGCATTGTGGTAGAGACAACACAATATATGTTTTGCAAATGTTTTTAAAACGTTTTAGTCAAAAACTGCTTATATTGTCTATCAGAATGCCCTTCTCAATCTCTAAGTGTCCCGTTTGCATGGAACGATTCAGAGAAGATAGTTTTTTTCTCCATACCAGCATTTTTTGAGAATGTGGCCTCTATCAATTGCTTTAAAACATGGTTGATCCTCTTCTTCTCACAGTTTCTTCTTTCTTATGCCAGGATGTGGTTGATGAGCTCCTTTATGACGAAGAGTTTTTGTTATGCTCCATTTATCCTGAACTTGCACCAAAAATCTGTATCAACAAGCAGCTGTCAATTTGCACCGGTTGCAAAAGTGTCACTGATGCTGTTACCTCAGAAAACAGTTCGTAAGATTGTTCAAGTGGTGGTATCAAACTGTCAAACCGTTCCTCGAGCATGTTTTATAACTTTCTGTTTTTCTAAATGTCACATATCTTGGCTCCAGATCCCTTTTTAGTTCAAATTTGCTGCTTTGTTTTCTTGGAGAAATAAAGATTTCTAGAAATTTTTTAATTGGCTGTAGTACTGCTTTTCATATCATTAATATTCTGCACTCCTGTAGGGTGCCAAAAATAGGTTTTTGATGGCGATGTGAATGCAAAAATTTTACACGAAATCTTGTTTGATTGTTCCAAAAAATCATGGATTGTCACACAATTTTCGGGGGGTAAGTGACACACAAGAAATTGCCCAGTTACATGATAAATTGTTTATTTTTACACTAATTTCCCGGCCTTAATTTCATGGTTTAACTAATTCACACGAAAATATTTGTGAATAGAACCCAATTTTTTGTCTGAAAAAACGATTACTTGGCTTGAAAACGCACGAATTTCTCTTGTGAAAGAGAACGATAAATGCTGTTGAAAATCATGAGATGATTTTTGAGATGATTCATGAGATGATTTTTGTGCGAATTATTGTGTACTTTTTACGGTCACTTGTAAACTCTGTCGTTTCTTCGAACTTTCGATGATCAAATAACACCCTGCGAAATTGATGATTTCTGTAGCTTGACCGAGATCATAATATTGTTGATTGTCGCTGTCCTCGATTAATCTAACAAAATCTCCTTTCAAAATGTTTCAATTACTGTACATCGTCTCTTTTCTCAATTGTTTAACCATGACAAATACTCTTTGCGAAATTTTTCCTATACGAAAATTGCATTGGCTTGAGTATTTCGAAAAAGCATTTGATGATCGACAAATTTTTCTGCGTATGGAAGATAGGGTAAACAAAGGTTCTTGCTACCAAGCAAAAACTGATCGGATTTCAAAGATTCTAAGTCAATAGCGTCTGAACTGAACAGAGTCAACGCTCTCTTGTTCAATGTCTGTTCACCAATAGACATTTTAGTTGAACGAGCGTAGTCAGTGACAGATCTGTTCCCCAGCAATATATAAATTGCTTTCTTGAACTTTCCGACTAGTTGTTCCTATACCCCTCCAAAGCTAGGCGCTCTGGTTGGGCTGAACTTCCATCTGATTCCTTGTTGACTAAGATGATCATGGATACCTTCTTTGACCTATGCAGCAATGTACTCCGCAAGTTCTCGTTCAGCTCCTTCAGTAGGTTTGCTCAGTTGTGGCTTTCTATTGTATTGGTTTGACTCTTCAAGCAACAAATCGCATTACAGCATTAAGACAACAATCCATGTCTAATTTGGGTCCCACTTCTATTTTGACTGCTCCCACAGTTAGATATTTGAACAGACAACATCAACACAATTTCTTTCTTTTCCTTGCCCAATGTTCACAATGAAAGCAATCAGCTCCAACATTTGTAAACGGTGTTGAAGCATTTATCAAGTTTTTGGGTAAGCTGGTGGTTGCTGGAGTAATCATTTGTGCTCAGCCCTTTCTACAAATAAGGCTCTTGTTCTCGATCACAAGACATTTTGCATGCCTATTATTCACCTCTTCTGCTTAAAAAATTTTTTGTACATGCTCAGTCCCTTGTGCTGATTTTTTTGTGTTTATTTTGCAAGAATGGTTCAACTGCATCCTGTTTCCAATGTTGCAATTCTAAATGCTTTGTCAATTAAATTTTGCCTTTTCTGCCTTTGTTGCAACTAAGTCGCTCATATCCAAAAAAGTGTTACAATTGAAGAATTTTGCTGCGTTTTGGAATTTCCTGTTCAGCATTTGGAGACTTCATCTCTACAACAGATTGTTCTTGTTGTATTAAAATGAAGGTAATTTTCTATGCTTTCTCCTCTTTGAACGCTGACAACAAAAGTTGATGGTTTGCACAGTGCTCGCTGTTCGTATGCTGACGTATTCACTAGCTTGTTGAATTACTGATTTGTTTCCACTGAATAACAGCTTTTTTCTTCAGCTTGTATTATAAAAAATTATGAGGGTATGTTCGTTTCATCTGAGTCAAAGATTAGATTCAAATTTTCACACCAATAAATTTTTGGTCGGTTCAACTAGGCCGGACCTGTGAGCCACTCAATTTTCTCGATTACTTCAATGTTGATTCTTCTCGTGCCATTGTAAAACATCAGTAGTATCCAGTTTTTCGGCGACCCGAATGGCCACGAGGTTTTTGTTCCGATGGGTGCTGTTTGTCCACTTCAATACTGTTGTTCAGGCTGACCAAAAACTTCAACTATGTATCCTCATTTCGTGTACCTTGACTATAGGTTATTTCAAACCCACTGCAATGACTAAACCGAGCAATTCCTATCGTCGTACTGCAAGACTTCTCATTGGTGCCACTATGCATTTTCAATTGCAAATGCTCAGTCAGTGGAGTATTTGTTCAGTTGAGAGAGCAGACAGGCCAATGTACAGATTTTGTCTTCAAATGCATCAGCAACCAAATGAAATTTAGTTTTGTCCCTCAATGATTTGAAGTTTCTTCTATCGATGCTTTTTTCATCCACAATCCGAATCTGTTTCTTCCAAATCAGGAATTGTGCCGCATCACCAAGCTCCACTTCATTGTCCTAATGTTGTCTTTTCTTAGTCCAGATGCCTTTTAGAATTCATCTCATGTGAACACTGAACGGAACAAATTATCCAATCGGGTTAAACACTTAGGCTTCACCGTTATTGCTTCTCAACTTCCTCAGTTCAATTCCACGTTGTGCGAGAAGCAGTTTTTATCAAGTTGAAGATTTCAATGGCTTCTTCAGGGGTTTTCAACAATTTGATGAAATTGCCCATATAGAAGTTGTTTTGCAACTCTCTTGAGAACATAGTTTGCGCAAGTTGAAGAACTCCTAGCTCAAAATACACGACATTGACATTTTTATATTTGGACTCTTTTTTTGGTTCTTGAAAGCCACGAAAACTTAACGCAATTTCTGTCCGGCTTGAAAAGTTGCACTTGCATAAACATTGATTCAATATCTGCTGTCAGAGTAATCGGTCCTTCGCAAAATCTGAATATTGTTCGAATCAACTCGTTTTATAAATAGGGTCCCCCGTTTAGTTGCCATTAGGCCTGAATTTTGTACTTTGATTCTGCATTGCTAACACGTCCCACTTTGGCGAGCTTGATTGGATATAGCACTAGAGGTTGAAGCAGTTAAAGCACCCTTCAATCCGCAATCGTCCAATATCTTTACGAATCGCTTTTGTTTAACTGTGTCTATCCACTGTCTATTTAAACTCTTCAGGTTGGGGTTCCATTGGAATCTTCCTTCCAATGACTAAAGCTGACTGACGGCTGAACTGCATTAGTTCCACAGGTTTTGCGCAGTTTCAACTGAAAACATTCCCACGTTCTACCCCTGCCTGTAACTTTTGTTGTACTCTCTAACAACCTTTTGTGTCTGCAGTTACTTCTTTGATTGACTGCCGAACTTAATTTTGGAAGCATAACTTTGTAGGTTTCACCGGGTTTCGAAATCCTCACCCAATTTCCTCCCATCTTCTGTGAAGGCAAAATGACAAACAATTTGTCTAATTTTTTGCACCATAGGTCAACTAAATACTCATCTTAGCTCTGTCAGAACGGCAAAAAGTTCACGTTTTGTTCAAGTCTAGTATTCCATTTGGCGTTGTAGTTCATAAGAATCCTGAACAAAGATGATGCTTCCATCAAATTGAAGCTTTTTCTGGGTAGAACATCAAATTGTTTGATATTATGCTCCAGTTTGTTGTAGTCATAGTTTGCTTCTTTTTCAATGAGATTGACGGGCGTGCAGACGCTTCGCTTGAATGCACCACTGAAAGGTGTCCTTTTATTTTTAGTGGAAATTTTTTTGTCTTTGAATCCTCCGCTCCATGTAGGCCATCTATTTCGAGCGTAACATCGGTGCCTTTGGCTGGTGAATTCTCTTGCACACTTAGATCAATCAATCAAACGGCTGTCCACCATCGAGGAAAACAAATTTGTTCAACCTGTTTACCACAGCTATGAATTGAGACAGGAACTAGCTGAAGAATAATTGTAATTTGTCTACTTTGGTTGATGATTACTGCACTTTTCTTGACTCCTCGATTGCCCTCGTTCATTGATTTTCCTATTGTAGCAATTGGCTTTGCTTCGTAGCACATCTTTTGATATTGCAAGGTTTGATTTGTCAAGCTTTGATTGCACGTAGTTTGACCATGCAACCGCAACATAAACGTTTCTTCCTCAATGCTGCATACCAATTATTTGCTCTCATATTCCTAAAGAGCGGAGAGTCCCAAATTTTATGAGTGCCATCACCTAGCAAACGGTGATTGTTTTGCGTTTTTTTCGTTTCCTGAGCGATTAATTTGGGACGGAAACCTTTCTCTCGATTCGCTCCTCTTCAGTCTGCTTCCTATCACTCCCTCTTGAAAACTGAAATCCGTTTTTACGCAAGGGTCATCATAGATTGCCATTTTCAGAAACATAATCAGATCAAGTCAGTCTCAGTATTTATCATTAACATAGAACCACCACTTTTCCTTGAGAAATTGAATTAGTCTTTCTCTTGCCTTATAGAGAGGCGAACTCAGTTCCAGATCACCAACTTGATTGCACTCGTTGAGCAAATTCACAAAATTAGAAACTATAACCGAGAAAGTGATCAGACCTGATGAGTTGTGGGGTTTCACCTGACTTGCCTTGGGGGAGACTCCAGTTGTGAATCGATAATCAAAAGAGATCCTACTCTGGAATGCTCTAAGCAGACCCATTGAATTGTCCAGAATACCCCAATTTTGATATTTTCTTTGCTTGTCAGTAGAGTCTTCACACGGCTCATTTTCTCCAAGTTTTTGTATTAGTCTTCAATCGGGTATAGAATTAATTTTACTAGACGACAGGGGCCAATCAAGAGGGTTTCTATCGGAGTTGCTCAACTTGAGCTTTGGTAGGTTAATGATACTTGAAATAATAACTGTTGTATCGCAAACCAGCTTTAGCGAAACACCCTGGTCTTCAATGCCTAATTACGATTGGGTGAACTGCGATGTCGGGAGAAGTCACTTTTTTTGTTTCAGACGTTGCTTCGAAGCGAGCTAATGAGCGATTCGGTAGCTGAAATTTGTCAATTCGACTGTCCGATTTCTCTTCGTTAAGTTTCAGTTGAAGCGCCGTTTGTCTCGAGCGCTGGTTGCTTGAGAGAAAACATCATCATTTTCTATGGCTGTTCCCTTAACTTGCGCTCTAGTTCAATTTCTCATTATTGTAGTTCATGTTTTGTACTGACTTCCTTCATTTGCATTTCCACCTTTACCTTATTTCGTTCAAACCGCACCTGTTCTTTTTGTAGCTTTGTTTCAAATTAGATATTGAATAGCTTCATCTGTTCACCACCTTTTTGCTTTCTGTAGATCTTTCCAAAACATTTATCGTATCATGGTTGCTTGCTGTTATTTTGTATTGTACCGTTTTGAGCAACTGAGTTGTCAGTTGGCTAGTTTTTGTAACTCACGTTTTTTTACTGCGTAATTTGTGTTGCTTTGCTCTCACCTCATAGCTGGTTATGCTACTCTGCTTATATTTGCAAGCCCACGTTTGTCCTAATTCTCTTTGCACTCCTTTGTTTGTTTTAGTTTGTCTTCCACAAACTTGCTCGGTAGGGTACAAGCTTGTTTTCACGCGGCAGTTACTTACAAATTTTTTCCTCTAGAAGGTGTCAGGCTTGTTGATAGACATATTTTGGGTTGATATGAATGGTTGATTATTGTTTACCGAGTCTTCAATTAATCTTAACTTCATTATCTGAGTCTTGAAGATTTTTATAGTAATTGATTTGCGCTGGCTGATACTGAACGGTCACCCTCCAAAATTTGCTGATTACCCTTGAATTGCCGGGTTGCTGTTAACTTCTAGGTGCTTAACACTTTTAAGCTGAAATTTAATCTCAATTTTTTAAGTTTTAAATAGCACATTTCAATTGACTTCGCTAGAAAGGATCTGTTACAGATTAATAGAATTTTTGCCGACAGTTTTATAATTTTTCTTCAAAAAACCGGATCTTCTCCTTTTGTGCACCAGTACGTTATTCACTTCCAGGTACACCGCAAATGCCATTGTATGGTAAATCTTTATGTAAATGTATGACACGTGCCTCTGGGGTTGCAAAAAATATGCACCCACTAAGCGGGAGTGCACACACGGAAAAGGTCTAAAATCCTCATTGATCGAGATTTATCAGTGTTTTATATTTTTTAGTGTGCAGCTGTGTGTAACAAAGTACAAACCTCCATGACAATACTTAGTTAAAACGCAATTGTTTATTTGCTTGCCCATCGAATACCGCTTTATACCGGACAATAAGATCTTCAGAATTAATCTACCAGCGAGTTTTCCGTAAAATATCGGCTAGACATTCCAATCTTGAATTGTCGTGTCGGCTAAAAGGGCGGCAAATGAGGGCTTTTAGTTTCGAACTGTATTTCAGCAATTCAACATTAAAACTAATTACAAAATTGGAGCTTCAGTAATGCTCTTAAAATACGAGTTATTTGTGTTCTAGACTCTGATGTACAAGTGTATTCGTAAACGCAGCTCCCCTATGAAAGACAAGTGAAGTTTACACCGCTCAGTTCGTTTCATTGATTTCAATCTTGTCCGGATATTAGGTTTCTGTAGTTAACTTTTGTGAACAGTATTATCCGCTATACTGAAGACGAGCGTTGCAGTAATTGATACTCAATAACCCAAAGATATAATTATGGCTTTGCTGTTCAAAAAACTGTTCCGCTAAGAAAATCAACAATTTTAAGTTCAAAAAATAAATTCTGTATTGTTTTATAACTAAGAGCATCCACAGACGCGAGGGACAAGAACAATTAAGAAAGTAACATGTTGTTTTTTGTAAAAAATATAACGAGCATGGTCAGATTTCCAGTAGGATTACAATCTCAATTTATGTTTCCAGTTATATGGCTCAAGTGCCAAAATTGCATCTATGATTGGTTTTGAGTAAATTGTGAGGCTGATCGAGATTAGGTTTCAGATGCTCTCCATGTACAGTCAAGTACTAATAATAGCTACTTGATATAAATGCTGAACAGATAAATTTGGCTTCGATAGAATTTAGCAAAACATTGCGCTTAGTATGCTACTCAATAATCACTGTTAGACTAGGTCATCACTTATTTCAGTTAATTTTGAAGCGCAGCCACCACATTCGCCAAAGATTAAAAAAGATATAAGAAGTATTGAGTCAATCCCAGTGTTGTCAGCACTGAAAGGTCATAGAATATTTTAATTTCCCCAATTACTATAATTAAACGTCCATATAGTTGGGGACTAACCCTCCAGCAAGTCATCTTTTTAGGTAATTAGAGTTTTGCACAGAAGTTAAAATAGTAGTAGTAGTAGTAGTAGTAGTAGTAGTAGTAGTAGTAGTAGTAGTAGCATTAGTAGTAGTAGTAGTAGTAGTAGTAGTAGTAGTAGTAGTAGTAGTAGTAGTAGTAGTAGTAGTAGTAGTAGTATTAGTAGTAGCAGCCTAGCCAAGGTTGAAATTGGGATGATTTTGTCACATTTTCAACCAGTGGCCACGGTTTTCCTGCACTTTTTCAACCGACAAATTTTCAACTTTGTATATCCACTGACTATTTAAACTCTTCAGGTTGGGGTTCCATTGGAATCTTCCTTCCAATGACTAAAGCTGACTGACGGCTGAACTGACGGCTTATGCTACTCAATATTCACTGTTCGACTAGGTCATCACTTATTTCAGTTAATTTTGAAGCCCAGCCACCACATTCGCCAAAGATTAAAAAAGATATAAGAAGTATTGAGTCAATCCCAGTGTTGTCAGCACTGATAGGTCATAGAATATTTTAATTTCCCCAATTACTATAATTAAACGTCCATATAGTTGGGGACTAACCCTCCAGCAAGTCATCTTTTTAGGTAATTAGAGTTTTGCACAGAAGTTAAAATAGTAGTAGTAGTAGTAGTAGTAGTATTTGTAGTAGTAGTAGTAGTAGTAGTAGTATTAGTAGTAGTAGTAGTAGTAGTAGTAGTAGCAGTAGTAGTAGTAGTAGTAGTAGTAGTAGTATTAGTAGTAGTAGTAGTAGTAGTAGTAGTAGTAGCAGCCTAGCCAAGGTTGAAATTGGGATGATTTTGTCACATTTTCAACCAGTGGCCACGGTTTATCTGCACTTTTTCAACCGACAAATTTTAACATATAAAGACTATGCACCGATTCAACCATAGGGTGCACGTTTTCGACCCAGCATTTTTTCACAATTTCAATCTAGAGGATTTCACATTTTCAACTACAACTACATTTGTCGCAATTGAAGTATCAAATAAACAGAAAAATTAACGCCAAATGCAAAGTATGCCAATTGATGTTTCCAACATATAGTTGAAATGTTCAAAATTTTTGAACAACAGAAAATCAGTACTTCAATGCGTCCTGAACAAAAAAAAATTTTCTTTGCAATTGTATCAGCGTTTCTTCTGGTTCTTACAAAAACACACTAAACAATTCAAGGAGAGGGAGAAATGAAAAAATTGGACCCAAATGACACCAATCGGCAATCAATGGCTTAGATTAAATTTCATGCAAAGCTTCAGTTTTAAAAATGATAGGTCTTCTGGTGAAAATGTCTCGAAAATGGAAAATTTAGAGAGAAAACATGATTTCGTTTATGTTTTGGCTAAAGAAACACAAAGTTCCATCTCTTAATTTTAGCAATTGGTTGTTTGAAATTTTTTACATCAAAACAAAGTTGAACAAAAGGTTTTCCAGGACTATGTTAGGTCAATTTTTTGAATTAAAAGTATTGGCACTCTAACTTGGAGATTTCTTTTTGTGGGGGGTAGGGTGCCACTTCGAGCCTGAGGCAATGTCCTCGGGCTCGAAGTGGCCCACTAATTTTTATGGCCCTAATAAAAACGATTGTTTACGATCGTTATTTTGGTGCACTCTTTTAATCATCTGGGACTTTGCCATGACATGAAAAACAGTTTTGGTCTAAAACAATTTCTTCGATTTAAAATCCTTTTATCACATTTCTGAACGTCAGTGGCACCGGTTAACCTCAGTTGGCATGTGGCATGATTTGCGTAGCTGACACATTGCTGCAACAGTATTTGCTAACAATTGATAATGTCTCTGCATAAAGAATGCGAATAAAGAAAATTTTTGAGAGGTAAAATGTGAAATGATGAGAGTTGGTCTCCCTCTTTATGGAAATTTTGTCAATTGTTAGACTGTGATTAGACCTAAATGACACCAATGGGCTTCAATCTCTGAGCTTACATTTCATGCAAAGCTTCAGTTCTAAAACTGATAGGTCTTCTGGTGAAAAATGTCTTGAAAATGGAAAAGTTTAAGAGAGAAAACATGATTTCGTTTAGGTTTTGGTTAAAGAAACACTAAGTTCCATCTCCTAATTTTAGCAATTGGTTGTTTAAATTTTTTTTTACATCAAAACAAAGTTGAACAAAAGGTTTTTCAGGACTATGTTAGGTCAATTTTTTAAATTAAAAATATTGGCAGTCTAATTTGGAGATTTTTTTTGGGGGGGGGGGGGGGGGGGGCACTTCGAGCCTGAGGCAATGTCCTCGGGCTCGAAATGGCCCCTTATTTTTTAGCCCTAAAAAAACGAGCGTTTACGATCGTTATTTTGGTGCATTTTTTAATCATCTGGGTCTTAGCCATGAAATCAAAAACATTTTTGATCTAAAACAATTTCTTCGATTTAAAATCTTTTATCACATTTTCATGTCTTTTACAGTGAAAAGTTCACTCAAGTTACGTTTCTGGAAGCTCCTGAAAAAATTTTAGAATATGCATAATTGATTTGTTTGAAATTTTAGTTTGCGGGGCCACTGTTCAATCAAACAAATATGCTCAAAGAATTGTTTTGGCGTCATAAAAGATTACATGGAAATGTTATGTGCCCTATCCCTTTTTCTGTGACACTGAAAGACATCAGAATTCAACAAAAGTTGCGACGTTATGAAAATGGTAATATTTACAACTGTAACGACAGTACAAGAATGAAAAAATTGCCGAAAAATTCTATTTCGTCCCAATTTCAACCCCAAAAAGCTAGCTTCAAACGACCTTTTCATGTCTTTTATGCAGTTAAATGCTCAAAGGTTATGTTTCTGAAAAACTCGTGAGAGAAGCTTTTAGAATAATTGTGAATGAACTTTTTTTGAAAACATACAGCTGAATCAAACAAATATGCTCAAATTATATGTTTTTGAGCCGTAAAAGATTATATAGAAATTATATGTGTTTCGGCCCCATTTTGGTGATACTGAAACACAAAAAAAATTAAAAAAGTTTGTTGTTACGTTGTAATGACAAAATTTATTACCGTAACGCCAGTACAAGTTTGTAAAATTTGCAGAAAACTGCTATTTCGTCCCAGAAAAGCTAGCTTCAGAAGGCATTTTCATGTCTTTTATACAGTCAAAAGCTCACTTAAGCTACATTTCTAAAAAGCTCGTGAAACCACTAATTAGTCAATTTCTAAGCGAAGTGTTTCACACATTTAATTCTAGGTCAACTTCAGCATCAACATTATACGCTCAATAAGTTTTTCTAATGCTTCAAGATTAGATGTCAAATTTTTATGTCTTTAATGCAATATTTCTGAAATGTACATTTAATGTAATTTTTATAGTTTAGGGACAATCCAAACAAGTATCTTTATATCTGTGTTTTCCACACAAAAGTGCCAAACTACCCTTTAATTTGAAAAAAAATTGACAACAAAAATAACAAAAATTACGTGGAAGATGTTTTACGTCATTTGTTGCTCCTAAAGACTTCCAATAAAGGAAGTTTTCGAACGTTCATTTACATGCTTGGACAGCAATTATAAAAACATAGTTTTCAATAGTTTTTTGTTCGAGTTATTTAGCGCTAACAAAAATGCTATCTGTAGTCCCAGGACTTCGGTGACCCTAAAAAAATTCCACCACAATCTAAGTTTTTTTTCCATGTCATTTTTTGGTGTGAAAAGGTTGTACAAAGTTTTTTCCAGTACAGGCAGCCAATGGAACAGCAAAAACAAGTTTAGAAGGTTATTTACAGACCAAAAATGGCGTAAAAATTTTCCATATCAGCTTTCAAAATAAAGATGGCGAAGAAAGGCCGCAATCATTCGCGGACTCGAAATGTTAATTTTTAGAACTTCAATGTCGCCTGACACCACCGCGGAAATTGGTTATGTTAGTATTATTTATGAAACAATAGCTCTAGTGACATCATTTTTCTTACAATTTGAATGGCCACAAGTTTTGTCATGACAACTAAGACTGAAAATCTCTGAGACTATTTATTTTGAAAAGTTGAAGACCTAAAAACTTTTCAAAAAGTGTCCACCTTTTGAAAAGTTTTGGCACGATGTTGAGTATCAACTGTAAGATGAACTGAAGTTTACCAATGGACGTTTTTTGATCATAACATGAAAATACTGCGAGTGGCCATTTCTGAAAATGGTAAACCTTCACAAATTCAACCTGCAAAAATTTCTTTTGTCTTTTTAGCCTTTCATGCTGATATCATGCTTGAAACTTTTAAAATGGCGATACCCACAAAAGCTATTCTAGCTCGAACTATACCATATATTGGTGCATTTACATCTGTGCGGCGGAAGCGGAGTTCGGAGGTGGACGCGGGAGTCGGAGGAGGAGGCGGGGGTAGGAGGCGGAGGCGGGGATTGGAGGTGGAGGCGGGAGTCGGAGGAGGAGGCGGGGGTAGGAGGCGGAGGCGGGGGTCGGAGGCGGAGACGGGGCCGGAGGTGGAGGCGGAGTTTGATGTGCGAGTCAGAATTAGTTGTGGTGTATTAGTAGTAGTAGTAGTAGTAGTAGTAGTAGTAGTAGTAGTAGTAGTAGTAGTAGTAGTAGTAGTAGTAGTAGTAGTAGTAGTAGTAGTAGTAGTAGTAGTAGTAGTAGTAGTAGTAGTAGTAGTAGTAGTAGTAGTAGTAGTAGTAGTAGTAGTAGTAGTAGTAGTAGTAGTAGTAGTAGTAGTAGTAGTAGTAGTAGTAGTAGTAGTAGTAGTAGTAGTAGTAGTAGTAGTAGTAGTAGTAGTAGTAGTAGTAGTAGTAGTAGTAGTATAAGTAGTAGTAGTAGTAGTAGTAGTAGTAGTAGTAGTAGTAGTAGTAGTAGTAGTAGTAGTAGTAGTAGTAGTAGTAGTAGTAGTAGTAGTAGTAGTAGTAGTAGTAGTAGTAGTAGTAGTAGTAGTAGTAATAGTAGTAGTAGTAGTAGTAGTAGTAGTAGTAGCAGTAGTAGTAGTAGTAGTAGTAGTAGTAGTAGTAGTAGTAGTAGTAGTAGTAGTAGTAGTAGTAGTGGGGGACAAAATCCAACCTCACCTCCACGTGGTGTCCCCTGGGGGTAGGTCTTGTGCTGCGGCTCTCCGCTCACATGGTCGAGCTAACGAGGCACTGGTCTTCTAGTTTGTGGCGCAACTAGTCGTATCTCAGCCTTCAAACACCAAAGCAATGAGTACATTCAACCATGGCCCCGAGTCCCGGGTAAGGGGTGCTAAGAATCTCCCGAGGAACCAACTCAGAATTGCAACTTTAAACGTCAGAACACTGACCCAGGCCGGATCTTTAGAGGCTTTGAAAATGGATCTGGCGCAATACAAGTTGGATATTCTGGGAGTGCAGGAGACGAGATTGCAGGAGCAAGAAATTGATCTCGGAGACCACAAGCTCTACCTGTCTGACTCGTGGTTGTCTGGTGTAAAGTCGAGACAAGGAGGAGTGGGCGTTGCTGTAAAGAAGTCATTGATAAACAGCATCGTAGAACAAGTGGCTCTAAGTGAACGTATTTGCTACGTCAAGTTCGCGGCTCGGAGGAGAGCCAATCTAGCTGTTGTTGTCTGCTACGCACCTACGAATGAAGCTAGTCTCCAAGAGTAGGATTTGTTTTGGAGTCAACTTTCAGACCTAGTTTACAGCTTCAAACATAGGGAGCGTATTTGTGTCATCGGTGACCTCAATGCAGAGCCTGGATACCAGTTGAATGACACCATGAGCTGCAGAGGCCCGTTTGGAATGGGTGAAGAAAATGAAAACTCGGAAAAGTTGTTATCATTTTGCACTTCACACAAATTGCTCGTAGGTGGTACATGGTTCCAGCATCGACAAGTGCATCGGTACACCTACAACCCTCCCGATCCGAGTTGTCGAAAAAAGATGCTGGATCGCATTCTGTTTGCAGAGAGATACAGAGGATGTCTGACGAATGTGAGGACCAGAAGAGGGAAAACCACAATTACCGATCATGAACTGGTCATTGCGGAAGTATCTATGAAACTTTTGTCTAAAAAGCCATGTTTCACGCCCAGAATCAGTTCTGCAAAGCTGCAAGATGAAACAACGCGTGAATTATTCACGCAGGAGGTCAAGTTACATCTTGATAAGAGCGGCGATTTCGAGAATACAGAGCAGTCTTGGGACAATTTTCGAAAAGCCCTGAACCAAGCAGCAGTGAAATGCCTCCTTCCGGACAAGCGAGTGAACAAACCTTGGATTTCTCCAGATTCTCTGGAACTTATCCGGAAACGAGCTGATCTACAGTTGAAGAAACACAGCAGCGCGGTGGCGTTGTTAGAGTTCACAAACTGCTGTAAGGAAATCAGAAAAGCTCTACGTGCAGACAAACGGGCATGGCTTGAACGCAAAGGCCAAGAAGTGCAGAGCTTTGCGGACAGAGGCAACTTGAAGGAGGTTTTTGGGGCAGCACAGCAGATTTGCCGAAACTGGAGTCCCCAGTTGACCAAATTAGTTTCAAGCACTGGCGTCAACTTACGGACGAAAGAGGAACGACTTGAACGCTGGACGGAACATTTTAGTCAACTCCTGAATCCCTCAACATCCAGTTGCAGTACGAGATTGGATCCAGAAGAAGCAGCTGAAAGCTTGTCGATTGACCTGAGCCCAATTCGATTTGAAGAAGTGCTTGAAGCTGTCCGCAGGTTGAAGAATGGCAAGGCAAGTGGACCCGATAACATTTCCTGTGAGATGTTGAAAGCACACAAGGGTATTGTCGAGTGGCTCTGGGACATCATAGATAAGTGTTGGTCGACGGAAGTTCTGCCCGATGACTGGAAGGTAGCAGAAATTGTCCCATTATACAAGAGTAAAGGAAAGAGGTCAGAGTGTTCGAACCACCGAGGGATCTCTCTATTGTCAGTACCAGGCAAAGTGTTCGCTTCCGTTATTCTCAATCGATGCAAAGATTCAGTGGATCGCGTCTTAAGGGAAGAGCAGTGCGGCTTCAGAAAAAGCAGAGGATGCGCCGATCAACTCTTTGCCCTGCGTCAAATAATAGAGAAATCAATGGCGTTTCAATTGGATATTAGCTTTTGTTTCATAGACTTTCGAGCGGCATTCGATTCTGTCGATCGTGAGCAGATGTACCAGATAATGAAACACTATGGTCTTCCGCAAAAAGTGATAAACATCATAAGAAACAGCTATGATGGATTCAAATGTC
>NC_134474.1:25530971-25591690 GCF_964194025.1 Convolutriloba macropyga
TGATCTTACATAAATTCAACGCATTCAACGGTAATCTTACATAATTTTGCGTGGAATTTTGGCGTAGATCTTACATATTTAGCGTTGAATTTAGCGTTGATCTTACATAAATTCCATGCATTCAACGCTAATCTTACATCTTTTTGCGTTGAATTTTGGCCTAGATCTCACATTTTTAGCGTTGAGTTTTAGCGTTGATCTTACATAAATTCAACGCATTCAACGCTAATCTTACATAATTTTGCGTTGAATTTTGGCGTAGATCTTACATATTTAGCGTTGAATTTTAGCGTTGATCTTATATAATTTCAACGCATTCAACGCTAATCTTTATAACTTTGCGTTGATTTTTGGCGTATATCTTGCATATTTAGCTTTGAGTTTTAGCGTTGATCTTATATAATTTCAACGCATTCAACGCTAATCCTTATAATTTTTCGTTGATTTTTGGCGTATATCTTACATATTTAGCTTTGAATTTTAGCGTTGATCTTACATAAATTCAACGCATTCAACGCTAATCGTACATAATTTTGCGTGGAATTTTGGCGTAAATCTTACATATTTAGCGTTGATTTTAGCGTTGAGCTTACATAAATTCAACGCAGTCAACGCTAATCTTACATATTTTTGCGTTGAATTTTGGCATAGATCTCACATATTTAGCGTTGAGTTTTAGCGTTGATCTTACATAAATTCAACGCATTCAAAGCTAATCTTACATAATTTTGCGTTGAATTTTGGCGTAGATCTTACATATTTACCGTGGAAATTTAGCGTTGATCTTACATAAATTCAACGCATTCAAGTCTAATCTTACATAATTTAGCGTTGAATTTTAGCGTAGATCTTACATATTTAGCGTTGAATTTAGCGTTGATCTTAAATAATTTCAACGCATTCAACGCTAATCTTTATAATTTTGCGTTGATTTTGGCGTATATCTTACATATTTAGCTTTGAGTTTTAGCGTTGATCTTACCTAAATTCAACGCATTCAACGGTAATCTTACATAATTTTGCGTGGAATTTTGGCGTAGATCTTACATATTTAGCGTTGATCTTACATAAATTCAACGCATTCAACGCTAATCTTACATAATTTTGCGTTGAATTTTGGCGTAGATCTTACATATTTAGCGTTGAATTTTAGCGTTGATCTTATATAATTTCAACGCATTCAACGCTAATCTTTATAATTTTGCGTTGATTTTTGGCGTATATCTTACATATTTAGCTTTGAGTTTTAGCGTTGATCTTATATAATTTCAACGCATTCAACGCTAATCCTTATAAGTTTGCGTTGATTATTGGCGTATATCTTACATATTTAGCTTTGAATTTTAGCGTTGATCTTACATAAATTCAACGCATTCAACGCTAATCTTACATAATTTTGCGTGGAATTTTGGCGTAGATCTTACATATTTAGCGTTGAATTTAGCGTTGATCTTACATAAATTCGACGCATTCAACTCTAATCTTACATATTTTTGCGTTGAATTTTGGCATAGATCTCACATGTTTAGCGTTGAGTTTTAGCGTTGATCTTATATAATTTCAACGCATTCAACGCTAATCCTTATAAGTTTGCGTTGATTATTGGCGTATATCTTACATATTTAGCTTTGAATTTTAGCGTTGATCTTACATAAATTCAACGCATTCAACGCTAATCTTACATAATTTTGCGTGGAATTTTGGCGTAGATCTTACATATTTAGCGTTGAATTTAGCGTTGATCTTACATAAATTCGACGCATTCAACGCTAATCTTACATATTTTTGCGTTGAATTTTGGCATAGATCTCACATGTTTAGCGTTGAGTTTTAGCGTTGATCTTACATAAATTCAACGCATTCAACGCTAATCTTACATAATTTTGCGTTGAATTTTGGCGTAGATCTAACATATTTACCGTGGAAATTTAGCGTTGATCTTACATAAATTCAACGCATTCAAGGCTAATCTTACATAATTTAGCGTTGAATTTTAGCGTAGATCTTACATATTTAGCGTTGAATTTAGTGTTGATCTTACATAATTTCAACGCATTCAATGCTAACCTTTCCATTCATTTCAGACAACTTTACGATTTCAAAAGTTTTTCAAGTTTTTTTTCAAAAAGTCAATTTTGCTGTTTCGACTCCTATACTTCACAGGTTAGAAACATGAGGTCAGAAAAAAATTATTTTTTAGTGCTCTTTTGTAGTGAAAAATCCAATTCAGACCATTTTATGATTTCAATTTTTTCAAGTTTTTTTTTCAAAAAATTGATTTTTTTACTCTTTCGATCCCCTATACTGCACAGGTGAGAAGAGTGAAGTCACCAAAAAATCACTTTTTAGTGCTCTTTTATAGTGCAAAATCCATTTCAGACCATTTTACTATTTCAGAAATTTTTCATTTTTTTTTCGAAAAATCAATTTTTTCAGTTTCAAACCCTATATTGCAAAGGTAAGAAAAATGAGGTCAGAAAAAAATCGTTTTTATTGATCTTTTATAGTGCAAAGTCCAATTCAGATCATTTTACGAATTCAAATTTTTCAGGTTTTTTTTCAAAAAATTGATTTTTTTACTTTTTCGATCCCCTATACTGCACAGGTGAGAAGAGTGAAGTCACCAAAAAATCACTTTTTAGTGCTCTTTTATTGTGCAAAATCCATTTCAGACAATTTTACTATTTCAGAAATTTTTCAAAATTTTTTTTTCGAAAAATCAATTTTTTTCACTGTTTCAAACCCTATATTGCAAAGGTAAGAAAAATGAGGTCAGAAAAAAAGATCATTTTTAGTGATCTTTTATAGTGCAAAATCCAATTCAGATCATTTTACGAATTCAAATTTTTCAGGTTTTTTTCAAAAAATTGATTTTTTTACTGTTTCGATCCCCTATACTGCACAGGTGAGAAGAGTGAAGTCACCAAAAAATCACTTTTTAGTGCTCTTTTATAGTGCAAAATCCATTTCAGACAATTTTACTATTTCAGAAATTTTTCAAATTTTTTTTTTTGAAAAATCAATTTTTTTCACTGTTTCAAACCCTATATTGCACAGGTGAGGAAAGTGAAAAATCACTTTTTAGTGCTCTTTTATGGTGCAAAATCCATTTCATACCATTTAACGATTTCAGAACTTTTTCAAGTTTTTTTTTCGAAAAATTAATTTTTTTACTGTTTTGACCCTTATACTGCACAAGCGAGAAAAATGAAATCAGCAAAAAAAAACCTTTGAGTGCTCTCTTACGGTGCAAAAACCATTTCAGAACATTTTAGGAATTCAAATTTTTTTCAAAACTTTTAAAAAAATTTAAATTTTTCCCAGTACGCCTCACATGGTGAATGCATTGAATATGCTAAGTTGAATACTACGCAAAATCAACGCAAAATATGCAAGATCTACGCTAAATTCAACGCAAAATAGGTAAGATCTACGCTTTATAGGAATTGCGGCTCTTAAGGAAACCAAGGTACTGTGGCACAATGGTAGAAGAGGCGACAAGCAAACAGGAGGTCAGCAGTTCGAGTCCCATACGCAACGGGAGGTTAATAGTTCTAGTGGACGCTTTGATTTTTTGTAAGATCAACGCTAAATTCAACGCAAAAATATGTAAGTTCTAGGCTAAATTCAACGCTAATTATGTAAGATCAGCGGCAACTAGCGTTGACAAGTCAGAAAATTCACCGCAATTTCCTTACATAATTTTGCGTTGAATGCGTTGAATTTTTGTCTTCAAATTCAACGCATTCAACGCAAAATTATGTAGAAAATTGCGTAGAATTTTCCGACTTGTCAACGCTAGTTGCCGCTGATCTTACATAATTTTGGCCAAATTCCTCGGCCCGGGTTGTTTCATTGTAGCTACACTTCTCAAAATAGAGAGTGCCCAAGAAAAAGGCAACACATATTCAATTTTTTTTGCGTATTTTTTCAAAATTTTAACTTTAAATTAAACCCTGTCAGCAGGAAACTAAATAAAAAAGAATTTATTGAAAACCAAGTGTCAGTAGTTTCCAAAAAACAGCTATATAAATCTATTGGGCTTAAAAATATTGGAAATTTTATTCTGAAATGTTGCTGAAAAACGATGACCAAGTCCCTTGCTCTTAACTTTTAAAACTTACTAATTAAAGGTTACTTTCAATTGCGACGGATGGTTAGTCAAGTTTTGCCATTCTTTGAAGATGGAAACACAGCCGACGTTTGCAGTTACCATGCAATCTGTTTGCTGTGCTCTATCTCCAAAGTTATTAAAATGCTTATATTTGATCAATTATATGAGCAACAAAACGATAAGTTACAGAATAATTAATTATTAATAACTAATTAGTACAGGTTCAAGAAATGGTGGTCAACGGTAAACCAACTTCTCATATTTCTGGATTCCGTTTATCATATTTAGGACTTCACTCTCTTCAAAATTTGGAGAGCTTTTCATATAGATGATAAGTATTTTTGAATGTTGCTAAATATTTTGACTCTGAAAAAATCGTCCTCAATTACATATTGATCGAGTTCGATATAATCTTCGATTTCCTTCACTATACGTTTTTTTTTAATTTTAGCAATCTATGAAGGTTTTTGCCATTGACCATTTTAAAATGCCAGCTTTTTGATGATTTATGCTATGAATCTGGAGTCCCATGGAAGTAGGGAAGCTCTATGCTTTGTCACGTTTAGATTGTGTCTTGGATATGTTTGCAGTACCAAATCTATCAGAGTTTTAGCAGGATGGCTCCACTGCTAAAACAATGGGGATTAAAAGGTTTTGCAATATGGTTTTTTAACGTTTCAAAGTTTGTTTTCTTAAAAACAAATTTTTGTTTTAGGCTGCCTGAACACTTTAATTAAGCTACCACTCACGATAATTCCAATAGGTTTATGATCAAAAAAGGATCTATTTTCAATGCAACAGTTTCTGTGTATAACGTTTTCTAGCGAGAAAATATTAATTAGATCTGAACTGTTGATCATCACAATATCAAATTGTGTGTTGGGTTCATTTCAGAAATTATTTTTAAATAGAAGCTCAAAAATTGCGTTTTCAAATTCATCACCAGTTGTCATTTCATTCCAGTTTGTTCATGTAAAGTTTATGTTAGTAATGATGGCGAGCTGTTGTTGCTTTTAATTGACGGTTTTTGAGAGTTAGCTGAATAAATTTTTAAAATGGTCGAAACTCCATCCTTAAGGGTTCCGATCTGTAGGGTGAAAATAAAATAATTAAGGATGGGATGGAATTTGCTAAGCAATTTCATTCCGACAATAATACTGTCTCTCAAAATTTTGTTGTTTAGCTCTTCGTGTGAGTAAATATCTTTCACAAAGATTAGAACGCCAGTAGTGGATAAAACAGGGATACCAGCCACCAGCAAAATTTGGCCTATTCTCCACACGCTAATCGCGCATGTCGAAATAGGCCAAATTTCACTGCTAACTGGTATCCCTTTTTTATCCACTACTACATATTCACTCAAAATCTATCATTTCTTGTTTCACTTAGTGCAATCGGCGAAGCCGCTTCGCGGATCCACTAGTATCGAGTTAAGCTGGTAATTATCAGACGGAAGCTTGGGTTCTATCAGTGAAACTGCTTCGCAGATAGACCTTCGGTCATGCTTCGCCATCCCCACTGACTCCCATTTCTCATATTGACAAAAATATTAAATAATATAAATTTTCATATGTTCCCCTAATCAATATTTAATCAATCTAAAACTAAAACTTTCTGTCTCACTTGGCGTAGTGGTTAAATCGTCAAGTCTAGTTAAGTTGCTGTAGCAAACGGAAGGTTTGGGGTTCCCTCCTCACTAACTCCAGTGAACGTCCCCCGATCGATGCCGCCTTTCAGGATTTGATGAAATACTATGAAACTAAGAGAGATAAAAAAAACCAAATTCACAGTTCTTAAAAAAGTTGATCAGTGAATTTGCAAAACGACTTCGTTCAACTGCTTCGCAGATCCCTGCTGTGAGACTGTATATGGGACACACTGTGATGGGTATACAGTCAAAAAACACTGAGATCGGTGGAAACACAGTGATTAGTGTTTTTCAGTATAACTAGTGAGATCGTGTAACAAGCACGTAAAACCAAGTTGCGAAAATTGGTGTAACCACTTCGTGGATCTGTGAAGCCACTTTGTGGATTGCTGTAATCACGTTGTGGATTGTTGTAATCACTTTGTGGAAAACTTGAATAAAAAACCAGCTTAACTCTTTTATAAATTTTAACTTTTTGCTAATATCTGCGAAGCAGTTTCACTGATTTTGCGAATCACTCTTTAAGAGCGATTCACTCTTTTCGGGGTGATTCCTGAGTAGAAAGGTTGCTCTTTTTCGCTCTTAAAGAGTGATTCCCTCTTTTTTGATCAGTGAATTTGCGAAACAATTTCGTTGAACTGCTTCGCAGATATTTTTTATTTTTTTTATACTTTTATTTCAAATTATCTATACTTTTCAATAAATTTATATTTTCTTTCACTTTTTCTATACTTAACCCATTATTAATAAGAAATGATACAAAATTATAATATTTACACGAGCAACTTTCCCCATTTAATGTAATAATAGGATCTTTTGTTGATGCATCTAATGATGTATATAGTGGCAACTTTGTTGATCTGCCAAGCAGGTTCCCTGATCCAGGATTAATTGTTTTCTCACTCAGAATTCTACTAAGTCCTTTAGGTATATCTACATCTGGATGTTGTTTCATTACATGAGCCCGTATCCCATCATATCTCACAACAGAAGTACAGTATGGACAATTAACTTTAGCTGAAGTACAATTTCTACATGTATGCTTACTCTTATCAAAATCAGTTAGTGGTTTTACATAATAACATCTATTACAATTTCTAGATAAAACTTTATTATTTTTAGGATTTGGATCTGTGAATCTGTAAAACAACTCCGTTGAACAGCTTCGCCGATTTGGATCTGGATCTGGATTTGGATTTGGATCTTGATCTGAATCTAAGTAACAGCTTTGCCGATCTGAACTAATATTTATCTGCGAAGAGGTTGGGGAACCAAGGACTTCGTCCCTTACACCGATCTGGGAATCTGCTTTATTACAATTTGTTTTTCCATATTGACAACAACCTTTTTCTTTTAATTCTTTCAAACAAATACCACTAAGTGTTTCTTCGTCACATTCACATCTACCAATTTTATCCACATGATGTATTGAATAATGAAAAGCTAAATTAAATGGAAGTCCACATTTATGAGGACACTCAAAACATTTTATAACCATTTATAATTAGGCAAATCTGCGAAGCAGTAACACTGATCCACGAAGCGGTTTCACCGATTATCAATGCTACTTCGTAGATCTGTTTCTCAGCCGCTTCGCGGATCCATCTTTTCTTCATCAACATTTTTAGCCATATTTCCAATTATTTCGTCAGTATAATCTTTAGATAGGATACACCTAGTTAAACATTTTTTCCCCTCCGATTTGAGTATATTAGTTGTTTTACATCTATTATCTATAATCACTTCAAGTTCTAATTCCGATTTATCTTTAACAAAATCTACAATTTCATTTCTGAATTCTTCTTTATCTTTATATAGTTTACATAAATATTCTCGTCCCTTTCTATTTAAAATCCCCTCATCATTTATATATTCATCTCATATTTTTTAAGAAAAATGTCCACCTTCTCCATATCCGTAAAACGGCTCCACCGATCCGTAGTTAACTAATGTATTTGTTTTATTTAATATACCACTCGCAGCAGTTGCTACAAATGCGGCAGTTTTTGCTGTTGCATTAGGATTTGTAAGAATATATATCATAAAAGCCGGAGCTATAATTCCAAGAATGGCTGATCCGATCCTAAAACCATTTGCTTTAAGTTTTTTTTGTGAAAACATTATTCTGTATTTTAATATCTTTTAATTTAAGAAGTTTATTAAAATAGAATTGATAATTATCATGATCAATAGAATTTCTATCTGTAGCATTATTCATTAATGGTTTCATATATGCTAGCAGTTTATTTTTGTTTTCTCTATCTAATTCATCTTTTAAACTAAAAGCCTTTAAATCAAGGAAACCAACTCTCGAGTCATATATCATAGTTCTATTTCTATCAATAATAATAAAAGTATTATCTTTCCTATTATATTTAATTATACCATAACGAAGTTCGATGGCTATTCCATCTGTACAATTATAATAGCTACTATTTAATTCGCTAATTATATCATAAAACTTATGATCAAATTTATATATACTATTAAAGTTATCAAATAGATCTTTACCATTATAACTTGTTAAATAAATAGTATCACAACTCATTCTAGCTGTATTATTTATTTGGGCTGTTTTATGACACATTACAATCATTTGAGCATTGTGATGTCTTCTTTGAATATTGTGATAAAAGCCTATATCCTTATTTAACTTATCACCCATATCATCAAGAACAATTAAGCTATCTTTGAATTTAGACATATTTTTTGTTGTAATCATACTCATATCACATTTATTAAACCCAATATAAAACTCACCAGTCTCAGGTTCTATCCAATCTGTATCATCTTTACACACTGCTCTTTGTCTTAGCTTGGGTCTAAGTATAATTTTAAATATTGTCTAATGAAATATGTTTTACCCGTACCAGTTCCACCATAAACAATAGTATGTAATGGTGACTTTTCATATTCAAATCTAACTAGACTCCTATTCATAAATCCACCAAAGTTTTCTTCTAGTTTTGTATTTTCACTTGGTATTGAATCATATAATATAAAACAGAACATATTTATTAAAATACATATGAAGATCGCACTACCCGTTTCCATTTTTATACTTATAAAAAATGCTTATTCTAACTTTTGAAGAGTTCAATAAAAATACAATATTGATAATGAAGCTATGAGTGATATTAGAATAAAAGATATAGGTAAAGATATAAGTCTAACACCAATTGAAATAGTAATGAGAGATGAGATTCTGAATATGATCAGTGAACACAACTTCAACATTATTGTAAATTTGCATCCAACTGATGGTACACATTGGGTTTTAATTATAAGAAGAGATGGTGGCCCTGTATATTACTTTGATAGTTTTGGTGTTGAAACTCCTCCATTATTTTTAGAAGAATATATTGATCTAGGCTCTAATGAGAGAATACAACAATATGATGAATCTTATTGTGGGGCTTATTGTTTGTATATGATCTATCTTATTGATAGAGGATTTAGAATTGAAAGTGGTTTAAATTTTCCAGTTAACCAATATAAATATCCGGGAATATATAATGAGTGTTTTTGTTTAAGTTGTAGTAGAGGTGGTGATAAAGATAAGGATGATGTTAATGATCTACAAAGTAGCTTTGCTAATAATGTTAATGATAAGGATAATGTCTTTGATAATGATAATGATTTTGATCTACGAAGTAGCTTTGCTATTAATGATAATGATAATGATAAGGATAATGATAATGATAATGATAATGATAATGATAATGATAATGATAATGATAATGATAATGATAATGATAATGATAATGATAATGATAATGATAATGATAATGATAATGATAATGATAATGGTAATGATAATGATAATGATAATGATAATGATAATAATAATGATAATGATAATGATAATGATAATGATAATGATAGAGATAGATTTATGTATCAGGGAACCTGCTTCGCAGATCTATTTGGTGAAAAACATCAAAGGAGTAAATCTAATAGTAATAGTAATAGTAAGTCCCATAGTCCTACTAATAGTATCCGCGAAGTGTTTCAATAGAGTTGTTTGGTTAACCACGTTTGCAAATTCACCGATCTCTGTAAATATAAATGAAGATCTAAAGTCATGGCTAGATGATGATAATATAATTACTGAAGCTACACTCCCAGAGAACTTTAGATGTATAATATCTGGTCCTAGTGAATGCGGCAAGACATTCTTATTAAAAAAAAGTAATTCTGGCTAGAATATATTTTGATAAGTTATGCATCATTGGTTCTACTGGTGATCAATATGAGGGTGTAGAGAGTAAAGCGGAGATCGAATTTATTGAAGATATAAAAGATTTACCCTCTCCCGATCAACTACCCAAAGACTTAAAGAAACTAAAGATATTCGATGATGTTAAAGCTAGAGAACCGGTTATTAATGAATACTTTTGTAGAGGTAGACATAATAATTGCAAAATGATATATCTTAATCAAAATCTGTTCTCGTTAGATAGACAAAGTGTTAGAGAAAATTGTAATCTATTTATTTTATTTGAACAAAGAGGTAAAGTCCTTACATCTATATATCATGATTTCTTTAATAATTTTGAACTTAGTTATAATGATTTCGCTAATATATGTAACAAGGTATAGGAAGAGCCTTATAGTTACATTGTCATTGATATATCTAAAAATAAAAATATTAATGGTAAACTAAGAA
Source organism: Convolutriloba macropyga (assembly GCF_964194025.1). Lineage (NCBI taxonomy): Eukaryota > Metazoa > Xenacoelomorpha > Acoela > Convolutidae > Convolutriloba > Convolutriloba macropyga. Next base: position 25,541,403 of record NC_134474.1, read on the forward strand.
TTAATTGGGATAGGAAAATTTTGTAGTTTAGTTTAAGTTAAGTCAAAGATTAAAGATAAAGATAAAGACTAAACTAGATGTAAAGTAAAACCTAATACATCACCATTAAAGTCTATAAGTCTTCCATGCTCATCTTTAATATGAAATTCAATATATTCTATTCTATCTTTAGTTACATTTTGATATAAGATGTTAGTTGGTATAATATTTATCAAATAGCCTGGTGGTTCAGTTAGATTAAAAGTATATAGTATGTCTGTATCTTTACCATTATCTTAAGCTCCAGATATAATATTGCAAAGAATATTAATATTATTGAAACCCATAATATCAACAATTTTCTGAGATGTATATTTACCTTTTTTATAAACTATTTTTCTAAATCCTAGTAATGGGGCTAGTGAACTTTCTATATCAAAGCTGAGTGCTCCTTGTTTTATTTCCATTAAACTTTTCATCGTATTCTTATCAGGTTCTATTATAACTTTACCATCAGTTTCTTTTTTTATTAATTCTGCTATATCAGTTAACTCATATGCTCCCGGTGTAATAGTTAAATATAGCAATGGGATTCCTGTGTAATTATAATTAAGTATAGATGTAATGTTTGGGCTTGAGGTAGAGATAGGGTTAAGTTTAGTGTCAGAGCTAAGAGCCCAAGGTAAAGCTTCATCATCTTCTATAACAGTACTAGCATATAAGAATTGATTATTTCTCCTATTCAAATTAAACACTGAATTATAAACAGATGATCTAATTAAACCTAATTTTGTTGTATTAAGTATAGGTCCACTAAAATTAAACTTTTCTGTTGGCTTTATCATTCTAAAGTTAAGTGTATGCTCTTCTTTAGTTTTAGTTAAAGCTTCATGTATATTTTGTAGTTCTCTTAACATTAAACTATCGGTGAAACCGCTTCGTTTTTTATCTAATAAAAATGGATTTTAATTTGGATACAACACATGGTTATAACAATGATATACACAAAAGTAAGATTATAAAATATAAACCTAATAATCTAGCAACAATGAATACAATCAATACTAACATTAATGTCATTCTCAATAGAGAAGAAAACCATTTAAATATACATGATTCATATCTAGAGATAGAGTTTGTTGTATCAGATGATGCTGGTGGTGTATTTGCTAATGATGCTAATATCAGATTAGTTATTTTTGGTATGATGGCATTGTTCAGTTCAATTAAGCTTGAAACTAATGGTGGTAGGACTTTTGAATATATAATTCATTGTCATCCTAATCTATTGATGTATAAGTTATTAACTAGAACTGATGATGAATATGAGAGTGGTTTTGTTAGAAATCAGGGCAATAGAGATAGTCAACTTAAAGGAGACCATATTGCTGCACAACGAGGTCATATGTATATGATGATTAAGATGAGTGATCTCTTTGGTTTTATAAATGATTTGGAAAAAATTATATATGGTTTAGGATTTAAACTAATAATAAAAAGAAATAATAATGATAGAGCTCTATATAGAGTTAATGCTAATCCTGGTGCAGTTGGTAATGATGGTAATATAGGTATTAGAGATATATCATGGTGTGTGCCAAGTATTTATCCTAGTAACGATAATAGAATTATTGTGCAAAAGGGTTTAAGTAAAAAAAATAAGGTAGACTTTAGTAATTATGAAAGAAAGACAATTTATAAGAATGTGCCCAATGCTACTAACTTCTTGTTTGATCTTGGTATGGAAAATGGTATGGAAAGACCACAATATATAATAGTTGGTTTTGAAAATAATAATGTTAATGAGCAAACTCATGATGCAAGTACATTTGATATAATGAATGTTACTGAATGTTACTGTAAGATTGGTAGCGAGTTTTATCCTGAGGATATAATGAATATTAATTATGCTACCAATAATTATAATGAGGCTTTTAAAGAGATTGTTAATTTTAATAAAGATTATAATGGGTTACCACATAATATAAAATCATACATAAATCATAGAACATTCAAAAGCAGTTATAGAATATATGTATTTGATACAAGATATCAAAGTGATCATATAGGACCACAACCAATACAAATTAATTTTAAATTTAGTGCTGCAGTTGCAGATGTTATATGTCATGCATTAGTATTAACTAGAAAGGTTATTAGTGTGAATAGTGACGGTAATAAGATGGTTGATATAATCTCGTAGAGATTAATGGCCGGAGGCCTAATATATTATAATTACAGTTATATTTATAATTATGGTCATTGTTATCTGCGAAGCAGTTCCTGATAGTCATAGTCATAGTTATAGTCATTATAGCTAAACTATTTCTTAGTTGTCTTAACAAAGCCCTTAGCATAAATAATATCTAATTTCTTTTTATTCTCTAGAGATAAGCATTTTGCTTCAAGCTTTTTCTTAGTCTTATTCTCAGTCTTGCGTTTAGTCTTAGTCTTGGGGTTAGCAACAAAAGGATTATACTTTTTAACTTCCATTCTTTTTTATATATAGAAATGAGTCATTTACAGAAATTTCAAACTAATTCATATTGTGTTGGTGGTAGACATTATAGTGGTACTAATAACATAAGAGGTTTTGTTTCCACAAAAGGTACTAAAATGTTAAAGGGTAATTGTACTGCTTGTCGAAGAAATAAGTCAATGACTGTTATTGACGCAACAATAGAAGCAGAGGGATTGAAAGATTTCTTTAAAAGTGTTGGTAGAGCAACAGTTAACTTTGGAAAGAAAGTTGCTAATAATCCAGTAAGAGCATTAGAAATAGCAAGTAAAATAGGAAGTGCAGCTGCAAGTAGAAACCCTGGAGGTGCTTTATCAGCCACACCTGATTTAATAAAATTTGCAACTACTGGTGAAGGTATAAAGGTAGTTCAAAAAGGAAGAGGGTTATACTTAGGTACAAAGAAAAGATAATTTAGTTATGACTAAGACTGAGACTTTAGTTTCAGTTATAGCTTCGCGTATCTGCGAAGCAGGTTCCCTGATCGGTGTAACCGCTTCGCAGATAAATATTATTACTAATATTATTACTGAAAACATTGTTTTTACTAAACACACTTAGCTTTAATCTAAAAAAACACTTAATTTTTTTTTCTTGTTCTTCTTATACTCTTCATATACTTTAACTAGTTCATTATATTCATCATTATCTATTTTATTATCATTCATTGATTTAGTATATAGTTTATTAAACTTGTCACTAAACTGTTTACTTAAGATATAAATTTGCGAATATTTAATTATCTTATTTCTTATTTTAGTATTAATTGTTTTTGATAATGAACCACAAACAGCTGCTGTGTTTATAGAATAAGGTAATCCTATGCCTGTTAATACAACTGATGTTGTTGTTGCCGTTGTTACTATTGATGATAATACTATTTCTGTTATCTCAGCTATGTTAATATAGTTTTTATATCTACTTAACTTCTTATTGTAATTTTTAGTTTCAGTTTCATAATAATTTCTAATATCTTTTATAATGTTAACATAGTTATGAAATTTATTATTAGCTTGAATCTTTTCGTTTATCAATCGTTCTGATACTGATGTCAAATCTGGATTGGTGAAACCGCTTCGCGGATATAGTAATCTCTCACTCGGTGCTGTTGGATTGCTCATTTTCATTAGGAAAAAAACTTTCTTTTTCTTTCATTATATCTTCTTGATTAAAATCATAATGCATCTCAAGTCTATCTTGTTCTTTATTTTCAGTTAACTTACTTCGTAAAAGTAAGGCAACTATATATTGTAGTATTACTTTTCTAAGAGATTTATTGTATTCTTTCATTTCTTTCAGACCGTTAGTAAACATATCATCTAAGTGTATATTAGTAATATTTTGATTAAACTTATTATTATCAAAGTCTTGTTTTAATTGATTATATTTAGAGATAGTATCAGCAGCAACTTTATTGCTAAATCGAACAATATTATTTTCAGATTCAGTTAACTTATTAACTTATTTGAGCTAATAGAAACTGATTCAACTGTCTGATCATCAATCCATACAGCACCTCCATTGGTTGTAGATGATGGTAGACGAATAATGTTTGCATTTAGTTGACCAATTGTAACTTCTTCAAATTCACCTTTTCTTAGTTCAGTTATGATATAATAAATTATTGTCACAAAACTCTTCATTAACAACATCTTTTTCATCTGTAGGAGGATGTACAATTGTAATTTTATAGGTATCTTTCATGTTAATATTATCATCATCTTCTAGGAACAACCCTCGGGCCTTACTTAATGTTAAGTTGTTTGTTGATGTTGATGTTGATCCGACAAGCGGGTTCCCCGATTGGTGTTTAGCCTGACTGAATCTGTTTCTTGTCATTATTTATTTTAAGAAATATATTTAATGATTCTAAAACTTTATTATTAGATTGAAAATCAAACTCGGATTTTAATAGTTCCTGTTCATAATATTTACCTTCTATTATCTCACCATTAATATCTTCTATTTTATATGTTGGTGGTTGCGTTTTCAAAACTTCATTAACTTTAAATAATTCTCTATTCCAATTAGAAGTGTATACTTTAGAGAAAATGTTACGTTTGTCAGCATTCCTGACATAATCACCAACTTTAAGTTTTTGCTTAGTATTTTTAAAATTGAATGAATATCTAATTTTATCAGGATTATTAGAAGCATCAACTGGTGTCATATAAATTGTTGAATGAATGTTATTGTTATATGATATTACTGCATCATTTAATATATTTACCCAATTACCATCTCCATTGATGAACATTGGTTTATTGATTAAATGTAATAATGTTCTTTTGAATCTCTCTATAAACACAGCCTTTAAATCACTACAAGTAGAAAACATTTCTGTTCCATATTCTTTAAGTAAAGATTTAAATGTTTCATTGTAAAACTCACTACCTCTATCTACCCATAACTTTTCTGGTTTTCTAGGTTCAGAACCACACTGTGGATGTTAACTTAAAACTATTTTAAAAGCATTAGTTATAGATAAACCAGATTTATTCTTTAAAGGAATAGCCCATGCATATTTTGTGAAAATATCTATAACTGTTAATATAAACTTATAATTATTGTTGTATTTACTTAGAGATGACTTATCAATTAAATCAGCTCACCATGTCTCAACTTTATATAATAGTATTATTCTTTGTCTTTTAAATTTTGTTATTTGAGGACTGAATACTTCTTTAGCTAATAATTGTTGTTGTTTTTCCACATTTTTTTATGGACGTAGTCATCTGCGAAGCAGGTTCCCTGATGGTTTCACCTATCTGCAAAGCAGGTTCCCTGATCAACGAAGTTGTGAGCTTGCTCATATACCATAGTTAAAAACAAAGTTATCTAATTGTTCTTGATTAAGAATATTCATAGATAATAGTTGCTTAGATATATCTAGCATTTCATCATATAGCCCATCATGACCAGCTTTTGTTTCTAGTATTAATAATTCTAGTCTTTCTACTAAATTATTTGGGTTGCCATTTAATCCCCTGCCAAATATATCATCTCTTACCTCCATTATACGTTTTATTGTTCTATATCTAGCACTTTTCTTATCCCCCTTTCCTAAATCATATCCAATATCCTTTAAAAACCTTTTAATTTTGTTTTCATCTTCCTCAACATTATCATATGTCATATTTGATTTAGTAAGAAAATCAGTAAATCCTTCTGAAAACTCATATGCATTATCCCTAACTAAAAAAGCACCCTGTTTTAGGATTATATCAACACCATTCTTTTTATATCTCCTAGTAGGTAAATCTACGAGTTCTAATTTTAATTGAGGATTAGTTTGAGCCCCCATGTCATGAAGAAGTTTGGTTGTCTTTGTATCAACAAAAACTGGTGCTATATCTTGAGTTGCCTTTATAGTCCCCTTTAGCGTTTCATTAATCTTGGAAGTATTTCCACCGATCTGGAAACCAGCTTGCTGAATCATCTTAGTTTGTTTATCTAACTCTTGATTTTGCCAATCTATTGCTCTCAATGTTTGTTCACTTAATGCTAGATTGTGTTCATTATGGGCTAGCCATGTTTCACTGTTTGCATTTAGTGTTTTAGTTAAAGGATCAAATAACTCTTCTATGCCACCATAATATTCTTGTTGTTTTAGTTTATCTTCTAATCTATTTTTTCTGTTTTGTTTTTCTAGATTGTTTAATTCTATTAATGATTCTAGCTTAGTCATTTTTTATAATTATAATAAATCGTTATATAGTGTAATGACGGCAAGGATTAACTTTCTATCATCCTTAATTGTTAGCTCTTTAACATTATTTATCAGCGAATCTTTATTTATGTCTAGCTCTAGACCTAGTTTTATCAATAGCTCTAATGATGGATTCTTAATTTTATTTATTAAATCTCTTTTGAATAGATATAGATTCTCATCATGAGGATAGCTTCTAATATTATTTACATAAAATCTTTTATCATCAAATGTGTTTAGACTAATCTTACTTGTTTTTGTTGTTGTCATGTTATCACCAACTTTTTGTATTCTACATTCATCTACACTTCTCTCTGTGTTATACATTAGTGCATTATAATACTCCTCATGTTTAGCATTGTTACAATTCTTTATTCCCTTCTCTTTAGTTTTGTTGGGATAATCTTTAAAGCTATATGTCTTTGGTGTTAAGGCCACAAACTCTTCTATGATCTTACTTCCCGTTTCATGTTTGAATTTACCAGGGACTTTATTATTTGTTTTGATAGGAGGCTCTAGATTACTTAAATCCATGTGTTCATTGTCGACATTACCTTCAGTAAAATTTAATACAAAACTATCAGTATCCATATAATGGAGTTTTTGATCTTTGAGAGATGGTTGAAGAATATTATAGAATACATCATACATGTGTAATTTACTTAATTCTAATATAGTAACAACTATATATAAAGGAGAAACATATTCTATTCTTTACTTTACCTATTCACTTTGGCTATAATCTTTATATCTAATTATTTTCTTAAATGTTGGTTTACTTATACTTTGCATTATCTTTTCTTCATCGTGTAAGAACTTACTTTGAAAGAAGTGTAAGGGATTCGTGCACATTCTTCCATATAGTGAGTTGTTCATTAGTTTCCTTACATCCTTCTCTGCTTCAGTTTTTGTTGTTGCTCTTTTGTTTGTATTGTTTTGTATATAATCTCTACAAATACAATCTTGTTTGAATTTGATTACTCTATGTATTTTAGTTACCTTTACTCCCATCTTAACATAGAGCTTAAACATCCTATAATGAACCATATATTCTGTTTTGTTGTTTTGATCTAAGATTAATTTCTCTGTTCTTGCTTTACTTTTCTCTCTTTCTCTGCATCCCAATTCATTATCATTTATCTTTCTCTTATTGGGCATTAGTGCTAGTTGCTCTGTTCTATCTTTACAACTATTAGTATAATCAATATCACAAACTATATAGTAGCCATGATCAATATCATCTGGAGTATTTAATATTGCTTCTAGAGATGGGTTACAGCGCTCGAAGTTCTTATAAGGTGGCTTTTGCATCATTGCATAGCCGTATAGGTTGTTCGCGCCTATGTACCATATGGATCTATGGGACTTCGTCCATCCGGGAAACGGCTTCAACGATGTTTCACCATTATTACCAATAATATATCTATCACCCATTATGCAACATATGCCACCTCTCTTTGCTCCAACAAAATCATCTAGCATTTGTTTATCTTGCAATGTATCTAATGTAACACCGCTTGACATTAACCAACAATCAAAACTATAACCCGGTAGACTAACGTAATGTAGTGGATTGAGTCCAAATTCTTTCATACTTAATTTGACATATTCTTTCATGCAGTAGTCTAATATTTCGACATCATTCTGTAAATACTCTATAGTTAGATCTCTACCGGTTTTATGACTGTTTTCATTATTAAAGTTATCTACTTCTTCTTGTGTTGGTAATTTATTATGTAATGAGGATTTGAAGTCTTCTATTTTTAGATTACCTATAACTTTTTGGTAGGTAGCTTTGCTACCCTTGGTAGTGGAACTACCATACGACTTCGTCGTGTTGCCCAATTGCTTTGAATCCAATTTAAAGTATTCATATGGATATAATGTTTCAGTTTTGCATCTGTATATCTTTGCCATTTGATCTAGAGGCATAGCTAGGAAGTTATAACTATCTAAAAATTTGAGACAACCAATGCTAAACATCTTAGACTTACCAGCAGCTAGTGGTATGTTATCTACTTTTCTTTTATCATTGTTTTGTTTAAAGAGTTCACTATATAGTAGGTTGAAATCATAGCCTAAGCATTATGGAATATTACAGGAATGAAGTTTTGTTGTTTATACCTTCGGTTACATATTTTACATGCTGGACCTCTATATTTACCAGTTTCATGACAATGATCTCTTACTTTATTAATACATGTTATACTGCAGATATGGCAATGTTTGTACCATTGTGATATAGTTTATCCTCTTCTGTAAATATCATTTGTTTGTTGTGCTTGAAGTTATTCTCAGTTTCTATTTCTAATAGATCTCTAGCAAAACTTTTGATGCAGCCTAGACCGAAGTAGTGTTTGAAGTTACCTTACCAGGTGTAACCCACAGCTATTGGAATATGTTCAGCTATTACATATTTACAATCATTAGTTGAGACTTCAACAATGCAACATTCTATATCGGCAGTTATAATATTTTTTATATTCTGACGTTTGTGTTCATTTATAAAAGTAATATGTTTTTTCTTAGGACAATTAATCTCTGGTTTGAATGAGTTGTTGCATTCATGTTTGTCGTATTTAATTTGTGAATCAAACCAATAGGTACATCTATCACAAAAATAGAACTTATGATTCATTTTATTTGGTCGATCTAACAAGGTTTCTATGTTTTTAATAAGAGCACAGTGTTCAGTGGTTCCGTTGCCCCAAACCAATATTCTAACATCTCTTCTATCTTTATGAAAATCATCCACTGGTTTAAACAATTCTACTTTACCTCCACCACAAGGTGTGTATACCCAAATATTAATATTAAACAATTTCTGTATTCTTATTATATAAGCAAAATCATCTTCATTTTGTTGTCTTGGTTCAATTAGATTATTTACATAATTGTTTTCACGTGTTGCGTGATTGTAAAAGCCACTTCATGGGTCCATAGCAAGATATAGCCGAGCAGTTATAGTCAGTTGCAAACAGTTGTATTTATAATTACGTATATTTAATATCGATTTAGAGTTTTTGAGATCGGGGGGTAAATCTATACAAATACCAATAGATGCCTTAACTGGTTCAATATTTAATTGAATACTTCTTAATCCAAGAAACTCAAAGTCGTAGCCATAACCTTCATATATTTCTTTTTCAAAATCTAGCCATTGTTTCAAGTCACCGTAATCATATATAGCCCTATTAATAATATAATCAGTGTTGAAGAATATTTTTGTAATTTTAACTTCCTCTTTGGTTCTCTTTTTATATTCACACTCGGCTGTGATCTTATATTTGAAACTATTAACTTTTCTAAACTGATAGCAGTTTTCGATTTCTTCTAATGAGTAATTAGTAGCTTCGTCTATATCTTCAATATAATTACCACCTTTATCAGTAATATAAAATTCTCTCATATTCTGACTGGAGTTTATATAAAGTCGTCTGTGTTTTCTAGATACTTGCGATTGTGACTATATGAATGAGTAGTTAGAGCTATTTTGTTTCTAAATTCTTGATTACATTTTTTACATTCATATTTATTTCTGGTGTAGATATTGTCTTCGGGTTTAGTTTCAGGTTTATCTTTAGTTTCTGTTTTAGTTTTAATAATATCTTTAGTATTATCTTTAGGTTTAGTTTTAGGACTGAGAACATAATCATCTTCATCCCCATCCAAATCAGAATCAGTGAAACTGCTTCGCAGATCAAACATTTTCTCCAATAGTTCTTTATATTTGGGATCGTATGATTGATGTCTGTATAAAACCTTCTTTGATTCAAAGGATAGATCACAGACGTCGCAGAAGTTCACACTTGGTACATTACTGTTTGTTGAGTATTAGGGAAAATTTTGGAAAAAATAATTTTTCGAAAGTAAAAAAATGAAGTGTGATAAGTGTAAAAGTAAGCCTTGGAAAGAATGTTGTAAAGATTGCAAAGACTTAGATTATTGCTGTTATATATGTAAGGATATAGTTAAAGTAAAAAATTATAATAAAGATTTGGGAGGTCATTATGATAATCCAGATCAATATCTAGCGTGTAATATGTGTAAAGTTTATGAACATATTTCTTTCTTTAGGTTTAGAAATGGAAGATGTAAATTATGCATTTATCTTAAAAGATATAGATTCACTCATACCAAAGAGAGATTCAAGGAATATGCTGAAAAGTCTAATATAAAAGTGTAAAAAAATATTTGTTTTAACTTTTTAATATTTTGAGATAAAGAAAGATTTGAAATTGACCAAGTAGTTAATAAAAACAAGGATCTTAATTTTATATAAATATTAGCAAAATTTAGAAATTTGGAAGAGAAGATAAATATATGAATAATCAATTTTTGATTTATAAAAGTAAAACACTAATCACTGTGTTTCCACCGATCTCAGTGTTTTTTGACTGTATTCCCATCACAGTGTGTCCCATATACAGTCTCACAGCAGGGATCTTCGAAGCAGTTCAACGAAGTTGCTTTGCAAATTCACTGATCATCCTTTTTAAGAACTGTGAATTTGGTTTTTTTTATCTCACTTAGTTTTGTAGTATTTCATCAAATCCTGAAATGCGGCATCGCCGATCGGGGGACGTTCACTGGAGTCAGTGAGGAAGGAACCCCAAACCTTCCGTTTGCTAAAGCAACTTAACTAGACTTGATGATTTAACCACTACGCCAAGTGAGAAAGAAAGTTTTAGTTTTAGATTGATTAAATATTGATTAGGGGAACATATGAAAATTTATATTATTTAATATTTTTGTCAATATGAGAAATGGGAGTCAGTGGGGATGGCGAAGCATGACCGAAGGTCTATCTGCGAAGCAGTTTCACTGATAGAACCCAAGCTTCCGTCTGATAATTACCAGCTTAACTCGATACTAGTGGATCCGCGAAGCGGCTTCGCCGATTGCACTAAGTGAAACAAGAAATGATAGATTTTGAGTGAATATGTAGTAGTGGATAAAACAGGGATACCAGTTAGCAGTAAATTTTGGACTATTTCGACATACGCGATTAGCGTGTGGAGAATAGGCCAAATTTTGCTGGTGGCTGGTATCAAATTTACCTAACCTATGGATATCACCCAGTCGCTGGTCATCATTTTTTCGGAAATCTATATTTTTTCTATGACTGTTATTTCAGCATACCTAATTTCGTCCGATCATCCAGGGGAAAATTATTTGACAACTCGAGTTTGGCATTTGCCTGTTGCAAAGAATGTACGCTGATAATTTCTCAGGAGTGGAAGAGGAAAATATGGCAGCGTACATCTAGTGCTTGCATTTGAATTGGTTGAGTTCGAATTTAAAGTTTTCAATTACTCTGTTTAAATTAATATTTTTTTCTAAAAAGATTTCAATTTTTCCTTTTTTTCAGTTAACTGCTTGTCAATTTTTGAGCTTTCAACATTTTTTGCCTTAAATGTGTGTTTTTTTGCTTAAAATTGATTGCATACGTGGAGGAAGTTTTGATCCAAACTGACGAGGACATAAATATTTTCTGGTCAAAATTATTGCATTCTGGTATCAAAAGCAAGATTTTGTTGTTAATTTTTGTTCCTAAATCACTGAATTATATTCGTTGATTTTGGGTAGGAAAGACTCACCGGGAAAACTTTAATTCCATTAAATCTTTCTTCGATATTAACGAAAATCCACATAAGGGAAAAATTCAGATTTTCCTCCAAAACTAAAATCCGAATTTAATACAGATTAAAAAATGTCCAAAACTCATCATTGTTTGGGAGCTATACAGTTTCGTTCGTCAGCTCAACATCCCAAGGACCATTAATGAGTACAACCACATTTTCTACATTCTCTGCCTATAAACGACGAGTGTTTCCGATTAACATTCGGGCAGAAAAGTTGAGCTTGTTTTTTTGGCCTTTCTCGTTGCCTATTGGGCATACATCATCTATACTCTCGGGTTCTCGTGCTCATGTTTACATTCTAAATAACAATTTGTAACTGGCAGGCATCAAAAACTCTGAGAGGACTGAAACAGAATATATCTAAAAAGTAAATTGAATTGAACTGTTGAAATGAACTAAAAAACATGCCGCTAGAATACCGGAAACGACTCAAAGGTTCAGGCAAAAAAAACTCTTTTGCAACTTTATATAACTTTATATAATTAGGTTTAGGGCGTTAGTTGGGGTAGTGGTAGGTGGGGGGGGGGAGGCAGGCGGGGGAGGGGCTAGTTGGGTGTGGGAGGTAGTTTAGATCGGTGTAGAGACTAACTTGGGGTTGAAAAATTCTCTCAATGACCTTTTAACCTTGATTAACCATCAGTTTTTAATTACTATATATATTACAAACTAGGCTGATTTTTGAAGTCCATTGTTCAAAAACAGAAGTCAACTTTCTGAAACAAGTCAACGTTCGAAAACAAAAGTTAATTTTCAAATCATGACTTAAGCTTAAAAACATAGCCGAAAGAATACCCAAGACGACTCGAAGCGTCCTGCCTTATAAACTCTAAGCTAACCTCGCCCAAATCAAATTATCAAAATGAAGACGAGAAAAAACAAAAAGCCTCCCAATAAAGCATATTATCGAAGCGTTTCAAATAGGATGAAAAATCTCAAAATTGCCGCTTTACCATCAATTTTATTAGCAGCTTCGGATTACTTTAAAATGAAAACTAAGCTACTGGTAGTGTCCAATGCTCAAAAGCAGAAGTCAAAAATCAAAAACAGAGGTAATTGTTGCAAACGAAAGAAATCAAGATTCAAGTCTTGAACAAACTTGCTCTAGCTAAAAACAAACGTGTAAAATAACAATCTTCCTGTTCGAGTCGTAAAAACCTGTAGAATACCAGTACTCCTCTTCCTGAAGTAATTATAGAACACAGAACAATACAACAGTTCTCCCAAAAAGCAATTATTGAGAAAAAATTTATACCTGTGAACAATTTCAGCCACAATCAAGCTTTCATATGAAGAGCCAAAAAAGGCCCGTGGACAAGCTCATATGTAGACCCAGGTGGAGGTTTTTGGGGTGATTGTTCTAAAGAAAAGCAGTGAATGCGGTTAATTTTTGTAAGAAACGCGGTGATTGCGGTAAAAGCGGTGAAAAAAATTTTTTACCGCATTTCACTGCATTTCTTACAAAAAAATCACCGGAAAAATAACCACATTTCTTACAAAAATTAATCGTATTTGTTTTCAGACGTTTATTCAATCGGATTACATGACAGTTGTGGCAAGGGAATAAGAAGTTGAAGAGATGCAGGAAGTGAGAAGTTCGAACCTGTGTATAGAAACTTCTTTTTTGTAAGAGAACCGAGAACGCGGTGAATACAAACAATACAACGCGATTTACCGCATTCACCGCAAAAAGATGTAAGAATTACGCGGTGAAAAATTTTTTTTCACCGCATTTCACCGCACAAAAATTTCCAAACCTCCACCCGGGGAGCAATCAAGATTTCGATGGGTGTCAAACTGGGTCCGGTGATTGCCGCTCACTGTAGTTCGTGCAGCTGATTTGAGGTTGGTGTCCAGAACAATATCAAATTTTACTAGCAATCGCTTTGACGAAGCGTGAATATAAGTTGGCAAAATAATCAAATCTTTTTCTGCCGTATAATAAACCCTCTTTTGTTCGAGCAAATTCAGGATTGCGCAGAAATTTAGAAAAACCCTTGCCTGTCCCGATTTAAACCTATAATGAAAGAGCCATAAAATCTAAAAATATGAAAATTTATATTAGTATTAGATGAAAACGGACGGAGTAGCTTATTCAACCCAAAGTTAGCGTTTCTGGTATTAAAATTAACGTTTTTGAAAACTCAAAACTCCGGACGTTGGAGATTTTCTGGGAAAGTTTTTAAAAACTTCAAAAATTCATTAACCATTATTTTGAAAAAAGTTTAAATTTTCTGAGTTTTTTAAACTTACGCGTAATTTGAATACTTGAATGAAGAAGTGAATCCTCGTGTAACCCAAATTTTCAAAAAAATGGTCAAAAACTATTTTTAGTGTGTTGCTATAGCAAGCAGCCCAGCTTCAACCCAACTGCAGCCCAGCTTCAACCCATCTCCAACCCAAGAAAATCAAGAAAAAGAACATCAAGAAACAGAAAAGTTAGAAAATGATATAAAAAGGATCGAAGATGGAAGGAATTCTTTGCTGATGCCTTAGATTAATAATTGTCTGGTGATAATCATTATTCCGCTTGTTTTTTTGTCGATGCCCAAAATATGTGTACATTCAAATATTGTGACGTTTTATATTTTTTCGAGCACCTTAGGACGTTTCGCGCGTGCTTTTTAGCTGTAGGAAGTACTTAAAAAAAGGGTTATCTTGCAAGATTCTGGCAGAAAAATGGTTATCTTGCAAGTTTTTGGCAGAATGAATAGTTATCTTGCAAGAATCTGGCGGGCGGAAAAATGGTTATCTGGCAAGATTCTGACAGAAAAATGGTTATCTTGCAAGATTCTGGCAGAAATCTTGCAAGATTATGCATAATCTTGCAAGATTCTGGCAGAATCTGCCAGAATCTTGCAAGATAACCATTCGAAATCGACTGGGGTACGTAAAAACTGCACGTCCATGACTCACGGTTATGCTGCAGACAATTATTATAATGGACAGCGTCAAAAATATCAAAAATTATTCGACTTTACAAAAAGCTTCTTAAAAACGTCGTAAGTTGTTTATGAATACGAAGGCTATGTAGAAAACCTTCATGACGGGTGTAGAGCAATAATAAGGTGAGTCATTAAACAAATTTTAAACACACCAAAGAAAAATACTCAATCTTCTGCCCAATTTATTTTCTGATCTCAACAACTAGTGTCAGTTGTTTTTATGATCACTTCATTAAATGAAAGAAGGTCCATTTGATTAACTAATCAAGAAGTTAATTTAACACTTTCGAATCAAAAAGAGGGCCTTTAAAAAAAATTGAATTCCAATGAAATGAAATAATTTGTTTATGAAGAGCCCTAGAAGCCTACCTTTGGTTGTTAGCTGAAATAACTCTCACAAAGTTGTCTTTATCGAGTTTTTTCAAAATCGAGTTTGGATTCTAATTTTCAGCTTGATTTAAAAGAAGTGGAAGTTATCAAGGTTTTATGAAAATAGTATCCATAATTTTGGGCACATGATATCAAGGTTTTTCCTCATAAAGAGATTGTAATTTTGGGCTCTGAAGAGATATAGAGTTTGCATAAGAACAGACAAATTGCTCAAAAACTTGGAACATGTACAAAGGCAGACCCGAGGTGGGCTCCCTTTACAGCCTTAAGATATAAAGCGCGAAGTAGGCTTACCTATATCTCTTAGATCAACCGACTCAATAAGACACCGATGATAAACCTCTAATAAGACTGTGGTAAAACACTATAGTACCGAAGTCTAGCGTATAAACACGATGTATCTAAGCTAAAAGACTGACTAGAGTTAGTGCTGCATGCGCTTTATATAGGAGAATGGTGTCTTCCCAGTATTTGATTGGTTGGAGATGTACATGCAATATTTCTACTGCTACATCTATCCGGAGTTTTAAATCCGAATTTGTTAATTGTAGCTGAAAGACGCTGGATGTGTCATCTTCGTTGTATAATGAAGTCATGAGTTGTATTGTCCTCGAAATGAGGTTGTGACTTCTGCCGTTGCCTGGAATCTCTGTTAGTAGAGTATTGACTAGTGTTTTTAGTAACTCGTCCACTTGATTGTGGAACCAGTGAGGATGCCACTTACAAGGTGTGCCGGTCAGTAAAGTCAGTCCTGTCAAAGTACCTAACTTTCTCTCATTGTCCTGTAGTGAGGATTTTTTTCCCCGTTGGAGGATTGCTTCAGGAGAACAGTGAGTCTTTGGAGTTTGAGGGACAGTGAGCCCAATGTGGTAGAGTGTGGCCCACGTCCGGAATTCGGTGGTCCTCCTGTCGCGGCAGGTAAACTTGCGTCCCTCCCGATATATAAGTGGAGTTCTCCTGATGACGAGGAGTAGGGAGCGGGTGAATTTAGTGGGTTCAACTGAGCATAAGCGGCCGAATCCACAGACTGTGGCTGTGGGGAGCCCTGAGTCATCGTGAAGAGAGCCGGCGTCAGCGTTTCGCATACTGGCTCGGGTATTGGAGGAGGCAGTACCAAAGGTGTCAGTGGCGAAAGCAGAATGTCGTCAACATCCAGCATGATGTGGCTGTATACTGTGTTGTCGCCGTTTGGAGGGATAGCTGAACTTCCATCTTGAGAGCCGGGGTTGACAGCTGTGGTGTTACTAAAACATGAAAGTGGTATACACAAGTGCTTAATTGATTTTATAGAAAATCTTCCGGGTTTTTCGGATACTTAGGGTCAGTCTCGAAAGAGTCTTTAGAAGGTCTTGTGAGTGTTTGCATTTACTGGAGTGAAAATTATGTAAGTGCAACGATTGAAAATCTGGCTTTCTGTTTGAGTATACTGGTATCTCATAGCATTCATAATTAGATTTGGGGAGAGTTGAAGCTTTGTGTTTATTAGATTTATTGTGCACAGGGGAGGAGAATTGCATATTAAATTTTTCAAATTTTCAGTGTAATAAATTCAATTTATTTTGAGAGACCGGAGCACTACTATCGACATATTGCCTTCGTCTTCTCTTTGGTGATGGTGGTTTATATTGTAAAGAATCTGATTGTAGTACGTGGAAAAAAGTTTGTGAGAATATTTAAAAAAATCCGGATGTTATAACTCTAGCTAATGTGATATTAGGACCTAAAAGTGATTTAAGATTATATACGTTTAATGCGCTACGAATTAGTCCAAATAGGAACTTTAAAAAATTAAAAAAGGTAGGTTTGATGGCTATTTCTTTAAATACGTACCAGAGATATGCAAAGATTTTTGTGAGGGTTTCTTTTAAATAGTTGCCGTTGATCAGATGACGCCAATCAAAATGGCGAAGTGTAAATTCTTTTTCGTTAATAAAGAGTTTGTTGAAGTAGTTGGTGTATTGACTTTGTAATTGTGACTTTGTGCTTCTTTTGCAAGGAGTCTAAATTTAACTGCTTGTGCAAATTCAAATTTTTCGCGGCGTCATCTACTACTTGGTTAATTTTCATTTTTTTGATTGAAGCAGTCCAATCTTTCTGACTATATATGTTGTGCAATAAACTTCAGGTGGGTGAAGTGGTTTTCAAATTCGTCGGACGTGAAAGTTTTAACATTATTTGCGCTTTTATTGGACAGGGAGTTAAGCGACATGGCTCATCGCCATCCGCATCTTGTGATATTTGCTGATCAAAATTTCACATGGCGCTTTAATAGACCAAGGGAATGCATTACGTGTTACTTGATCAACAACTTGAAGTTTATTTTGATCAAAAATGGGAATTGGCTCAAAATATAGGTTTTCTATAAGACATAGAGTGGCGATTAAACAGTTTAACATTGGAAGAGTAAAATAACATTAAAACTTTTTAGTGTGGCGAATTTATTTCGCTGCCCTGTGATAACATATTGCTTTTGTGGAAATTTTTGTGTTAGTAAGATAAAGGCGGTCCCTGTTAGAAAGATAAAGGATTTAAATTGCGATGAAAATCGCAAAGTTTCTTGTTTATAGAGAGACTCGTGTGGTCCATCTCAAATAAAAATCGGCTAATCATACAATTACGTTTAGCGTCAATCTGTATATTTGAGTGTACAGCAGCGAAGCTGATTTGTTTTGTACAGAGTTCGTTTTTTTGGATTTACGATAAGCTGGTGATTCTTGTAGAATTACGTATACGTTACGGATGTCTGCTAGTGTAATTAGTGAGAGAAGGTGCTTTATTTGGGATTGCTGTATGTAAATCCTTTAATTTTTGCAATGCTTTTGCTGTGACAAATCGAAAGTTATCTTGACATTGTTTAAAAATATCTTAATATTGTGTAGCGTAATAAGGGTGGCCCTGATTAAATTTATTAATAGGTTTTGTGTGTACTTCGAAAGGAGAAATCGATGATTCGTCGTAAACGCGGTTTTGAAAACGACTCTTGTACATTTGTGTATTGTGTTTTTGTCCAGCATTAGTCGCGTTATCTGCGAGTGTTTCGATAAGTTAGCGTTAAAAAAATTTTATCATTCGTGCGTGAGATCTACCAACATTAAAAACGGTTCCGAGATGAGTGTTGCTTTAATAGCGTTGTTTTGGGGGAGCGTAGCCCCTATCAATATCACATTTAATACGTGTTTGTTCGTAATAAAAACTTTTTGACTTTACATCAAAACTAAGCGATATGTTAGTTAATTGTGTGAACAACCTGGTGTATGGGTTACGTTATATTCGTGCTCTGTGTTTTTCCCAAGACAGTTAGCACAGAGATTACAAGTGACATTTGGGATCAGTTCGTGGTGCCGTGAATTATATACAATACTTCCGTGTTTGAAATCAATAGGGCGATAGCGATTGATTTGAAAAGGGCCCTGTGTGGCTTCGATATTAGCTTGCCAGCGTGGGTCGATAGGTAGTCACTGTGTTAATATACTCTTTCGATACAGCTTAGAGGCACTTTATCTGTGATATTTGTTGATTATACGTCATGAACAGTTTTTTCTGTCCAGACTGTCCAAATGTGAGGCTAGGAAATTTCTTTAAGATGAGTTGGAATTTGTAAACTCTTTGATTTGGTTTGTTCTTCTGTGTGAAGGAGAAAATTATTGATTCGTGGTCAGTATAGAGAATAATGGGGTGTTGTGATCCTTGAATGATGAATTCATATTCTGAAAATGCAAAAACTATTGCAGAACATTCGGGAAGAGTGGTCGATAGTCTGAGTTCTGTAGTTGAAAACAGGCGGGAATTTGCGGATTCTAGTTCTGTTTTTCCAAATTGGTTTTTTGAAGAAGTGCAGCTCCAATGTCATAGTTTGAGACATCACACAGATTATAAAAAAATGTTTCCGCCTTTGCAATTTCAAGACTTAGTGTTCCATCTGCAAGTTCCTTTTTAACTCTTTCAAACATTGGTTGGAGTTCTATTGCTCATTTGACATCTACCGTGTCTCTAAGTTGTGGGTAGAATGGTCTTAGGATGACTTAGATAATATAGATATATTTGTAGATAAATTTCGAAAATGCAACCTAATTTTGTATTTCTTTTTTCTTTTTTGGTGGTTGTAGTTTTGAGAAGCCATCTGTTTTGAATTTGAGTGGAGTATTTGATTATTTAGTGTTTGATGTCCTAAAATTTTAATTGATTCTATAAAAATGTATTATCTGGGCAGCTTTAAAATTTTTGAAGTTTGAGAGTTTGTGGTATTTATCTAATGTCTTTAACATTAGGTCTGTTGTGGTGTCTTGAATAAAGACATCGTCAAGATGCGTGATGATATTCTTTTGGCAAATTAGAGGTTTATATATACTGCTCATAAAAGATGAGAAGAAGGATGGGCCGATAGAGAAACCATAAATTAAGCGTTTAAAACGGAATTACTGTCCTGCAAAGACAAAACTTGTGAAGGCACTATTGATGTCGTCTATTGAGAAAACCGTTTTTTTATGCGGGTGAGTATGATTTGTATTGGCTCTATTGGCCAACTACATTCAACTTCGCCAATTTCTTTAATTGACGAGCATTTAGGACAATTTTAAATGATTCTGTTTTTTAAGGATAACTAATGGAATAAAAAGGTGTTCATTGTAGTAAGCGAATCTATTTTTACGGGTACAATTAAGTCAGAATTTGTATAAGTATGTCGATTAAGTGGTGTACTTGTTCTTGTAACTGTAAAAGTATATGATGTTTGTGTATGTGTATGTCGATTAAGTAAGGTACTTGTTCTTGTAACTGTAAAGGGTCGTAGTTTTTTGAACATTGCTGTTGCTTTCAGAGGTAGGTTGAGTTCAAGTTTTATTTTCCCTACATCAAATTTCGACGTGGCATAGCAATGTTTACAATTGATAAAGAATTGTGCTTAATGTTAAAATTGTGTTTGTTTCAGTTTAGTGTGTACAAAATTAAATATTTGCAGAACATTTTTCTCTGTGTCTGTGAACATATTAGTGTCAAATGGTATGTGAAAAGTTTTCTGCTATGTTTTGTATTCGCGTTCCTGTTGCAAGGTCAGGTTTAAGCAATATAGTTTCACAAGTGCTTCAGATGTACCGTGTTCCATCTGCAAGTTCCTTTTTAACTCTTTCAAACGTTGGTTGGAGTTCTATTGTCCATTTGACATCTACCGTGTCTCTAAGTTGTAGGTAGAATGGTCTTAGGATGACTTAGATAAAATAGATACATTTATAGATAAATTTCGAAAATCCAACGTAATTTTGTATTTCTTTTTCTTTTTTGGTGGTTGTAGTTTTGAGAAGCCATCTGTTTTGAATTTGAGTGGAGTATTTGATTATTTAGTGTTTGATGTCCTAAAATTTTAATTGATTCTATAAAAAATGTATTATCTGGGCAGCTTTAAGATTTTTGAAATTTGAGAATTTGTGGTATTTATCTAATGTCTGTAACATTAGGTCTGTTGTGGTGTCTTGAATAAAGACATCGTCAAGATGCGTGATGATCTTCTTTTTGGCAAACTAGAGGTTTATATATACTGCTGGTAAAAGATGAGAAGGCGGATGGGCCGATCGAAAAACCATAAATTAAGCGTTTAAAACGGTATTACTGTCCTGCAAAGACAAAACTTGTGAAAGCACTATTGATGTCGACTATTGAGAAAACCGTTATCTTTATGCGGGTGAGTATGATTTGTATTGGCTCTCTTGGCCAACTACATTTAGTTCACCAATTTTTTTTAATTGACGAACATCTAGGACAATTTTAAATGATTCTGTTTTTTAAGGATAATTAATGGAATAAAACATGTGTTCACTGTAGTAAGCGAATCTGTTTTTACGGTTACAATTAAGTCCAAATGTGTATGTGTATGTCGATTAAGTGATGTACTTGTTCTTGTAACTGTAAAGGCTCGTAGTTTTTTGAACACTGCTGTTGCTATCAGAGGTAGGTTGAGTTCAAGTTTTGTTTTTACTACATCAAGTTTCGACGCGGCATAGCAATGTTTATAATTGATAAAGAATTGTGCTAAATATTCAAATTGTGTTTGTTTCACTTTAATGTGTACAAAATTGAACATTTGGAGAAATTTTTTTTCTGTGTCTGTGGACACATTAGTGTCAAATGGTATGTGAAAAGTTTTCTGCTATGCTTTTGTATTCGCGTTCCTTTTGCATGGTCAAATTTAAGCAATATAGTTTCATAAGTGTTTCAGATGGACCGTGTGTACGCTAATTTAAGATATAGGCATCCATAAATTCAGTGAGTTCATTGATGCTATATTGCGCGGTTTGTAGGTCAAAAATTGAGATATCTTGTTGGGCATATATCCAATTATTTGTTTTACAAGTGTCAGTGGGTGATTTTGTATTAATATTTGAATAAAAGATTGATAAAAGATATTATATATAATATATATCCATTATGGAAAAAAAAGTTTTTTTAGGTATCAGTATAATTGAGAAATCTGATTTGTTTTTTACAGTTCCTTTTGCGTACTTGTTTTTACAATCGTGTGCAGTAAGTGAAAAGATTAGGATTCTAATTTCAAAAAGCGGAAAATATACTGAGTGATCTCCGATAGCGGAAAAAAACTTGAATAATATGGTGGTGACTTGTGGAAGATTCATGGAATTTTAAGAATTCCGTTTCATTGTTATGTTTGAATTCTAATTTGTGAGATGAAAATTTTATTGTTTCTACATATTTTTCTAGGAATGGTGTTCCTGCAATTTTGAATTGAGTGTTTGAGATGTGGAACATGCTTGTAAAGTTGATGTTTTGATGAGTTCTGTAGTTTGTGATATCTGGATAAAGAGTAAGTTCTACAGTTCCGTGTGACCACAAATTAGAATTATTTGCTGCTGAGAGAACAAATGTTGATGCTGAGAACAACTGTAATTTTTGGTTCAATTTGTGAATAATTTTATTCCAAGTATCGCTATTTAATACGTTAAGTGCAGCTGCCTAGTAAGAAAACAATTTCAAGATAGGGTGGGGAAATTGTTTTTGTGTGATCGAGTGTCTGTTGTGTAAAGATTGTGAGTGGTATCAACCAAATGATAGTTTGACACGATGTGGAAAGAATGTAGTCTTCTGTGAGAGGATTACCTTCTTCCTGGCAGTTGAAATATTCATCTTGTGTATCTTGCTTGAGTTGACTGAGTAAATCATTAAATTGTTGTTCTAGAATTTGATCTTCTGATTCGTTTTGCGTTTCCGTTTGTTCCGTGTTAGACGTTGTGTCATCCTTTTGTTTTTGATCTAGAAGTTAATTAATTATATTTGAACGGTTCGAAGCCAATTGTGTGGAAATGGTTGTCGCGAACGATATACATCTCTATTTTAAATAAGTGATTATTTTATAGAATTACAAGAGTATGTGTTATTGTTATTATTATAATTCGGTTTTTTCTGCAAATTCTGTTGTCTCGTGTATGGTGAACCCGTTCTATTTGGTGGCTTAAAATTGCTATTTACAAAATATGGTTTCGAATTTGAAAATGAGGGTATATTAGGACTTTATGTAGAGAATTGTCTGGAGTTTCCGTGCTATTGCTTCGTGAGCGATAGGTGAATGGTAGTGTTTTACCATCATATTTTTTGATGTGACGTGTTTATTTGAAAATTTTTGGTTTCCATTCATTGATTGATTATAGTTTGTGTTAGAAAATTAGGTTTTTCAAGTGGTTTTATGTACCTCTTTTCGGGGCAAGTGGAAGAACTGTGTCCTGATCGTGGATTATTTGAGTACTTGTGCCATACTCTGTTGATCCCATATGCAATATTTTGTTTCATAGTGCGTTAATCAATTATTGTGAGGTTGTCGATATTCATAGATTAATTATTCATCGATGAGGATAGAGTGGAATTTTGCTTACTTTATGTCTATCTATATGTGTTCTACTGATGTTTTCTTGGAGAATTTTCTCAGCTAGTTGTGCAAATGGAAGTTATGGTTCTAATGCTTGTGATTCGTGGTTAGCAATTTTTAAGAGCTATTCTAGTTAATTGTGGATCTAATGCTTTGACAAGTGCGTCATTCATCTGTGCATATCTCATGTCTGAAGCATTATTACCATATGCTTTTCTAACAATTTGTTCACTTCGAATTGCTAATGTTTTTATTTGTTCTCTTGAGGTACGTGTTATAATTTCTAGGAATATTTTCGCGTGTTTTTGTGACTGTTGATTTTCAAAAGTTTTTTGGAACTCTTGGTACAAGGCTTGCTAATTGTTTTTAATTTCTATGGGTGAAAGCGAGTACCATTGTTGTGCCGGGCCAGTTAGTGCCGTTTGTATCATAGTGATTTGTTTAAAAATCCATTTTTCGTGGTACGGTGAATCAGTTTGTTCAGGTACTGCTGTCATGGCCTTGTTTGCTGTGATAGCGTTAAGAAATTTTTTTTCAGTATTTGTTTGGTCCATCAAACGCACTTAAAGACTGTTACATGGGTACTGAGCCTCCTATATAAGGGTACATCAATTGTGTATTTCGTCTAACAACTGCTAAAGGTGTTTGTGTAGACATGGCTCACAATTAGCAAGGAGTTGGATCGTTTGTTGTCTGTTGATCATTTTGTGAATTAAATTGTCTTACAAAATTTACTAATTGTTGGGGGCTTGATAGAATATTTTGGTTGTATGTTAATGTTGGTCGAGTAGATGTGTTTAAAACGACAGGTTCATTGTTGAAGTGTACTGATTTTTGTCTCTGTAAGCGTAGTAAAGTTTTGTTTATATTGGGTAGCAGTGGAAGACTTGTAATTAGTCAGTTCGCATTTTGTGTCAGTTCGGTTGAATTCACAGTTTGTCTAATTCTGTGATCTTCAGAAATATTTGTGTTATGAGTGGTATCGTTAACTACCTCTTGATTATTATTATTGTTATTATTGCTATTATTGGTTTTATTTTTTCAAGATCAATTAGTGAAAGAGTGATTACAATATGAGATGTAAAAGGTGTTCCATCAACTAATAGGTAGGAATTAAAATCAGTTTTTGGGGTTTCGTTTAAATTGGAATTCGTTGTTTTGAATGGATTATAGTATCCATGCTCTCTATTGTCGATGCTTCCAGGGGTATGTTTGTGTTCTCTGGAATTTTTGCGAAAGTAAATGGTTGATTCTTGGCATTGTAATTTTTAATTTCAATACTGTTATGATCAATTTTTAGTTTAAGTATGATTTCTGATGGTACTTCTGTGGTAGGTACATTTTTTTTGTGGAAACCAACTTGCAACATGAAAGTTTTGTCGTGCTTCTGGTAGTTTATTTATCAACTGTATATACGTTTCTGCTAAGAGTTTTGTAGCTGAAAAAATGTATCTCACTACAATTTTCTAAAATCTGTGTATATATATACAAAGATAGAATTGGGATTCTCATACTTCCTCTTGCGATAAATCTTTTGAAGAGCTTTTGTTTAATTTTATAAGATGAGTGAAAACTTATATTTCCTGTCTAGCGATTTTGTGCTAGCTTTCGTTTCGTGATTGCAAAGCAGCGGTATTTAATGTTGACGCTAGGCAATTTAGAAATTAAATTGATGATTTTCTAAATGTACCATCTCTAGAGGGTTGGAATTTTGTCCATTCTCCGTTAAGAAATTCAAATAGTGTGTCCGATAGTGGGTTAAATAAAGTGTCATAGATGAGTCAAGTATAATTGTGAGTGAGGGTATCACAACAAAATGAGCCCTTTGTGAGTTGAGCTCCGTAAATTTTGAATAAAAAAGAGAGAAATGCAATTCTTGAGACTTGTGAAGCTCTGTGTTGTAAAGAGAGGAGAGGCTGATGCTCTATTGCAAAATAGTGGTATTAAGATCAATTTTAGTTCATCTAGGTGCTGATATTGTGTAATTTTAAATTATAAAATTTCATGCATGAGGCGTTTGTTCTGTTTTGTAAGAACAGCTAATTGTAATTCTTTGGAATGTGTGTCGGAATTTTACGACGTGTGGCCGGTGTGACGGCTCATTTTTTTAAAACTGATGTTTTTATGTTAATTTTTAAAATTAATTGTTGGGGTTGTTCCCCCTGTTTTCTAAATTTTAAGTGTAAAAAGAGAGTAAAAAGTTAAATAAACTAGGTCTATGTCTTTTTGTCAAGAGAGAATAGTGTGTTTTGTGTGAGTTTTTTTACGGTTAGAGTTTGTTACTTCACTGGTCCCATCAGTTAAAGCAGACCCGAGGTGGGCTCCTTTTACAGTCTTAAGATATAAAGAGTTAGGACTACTTATTTCTTGGCGCGAAATAGTCTTACCTATATCTCTAAGACTAACCGACTCAATAAGACACCGATGATAAACCTCTATTAATACGGTGGTAAAACAGTATAGCACCGGAGTCAAGTGTATACACAAGGTGTATCTAAGTTAACAGACTAACTGGAGTTAGTGCTGCATGCACTTTATATAAGAGAATAGTGTCTTCTCAATATCTGATTGGTTGGAGGCGTACATCCAGTATTTCTTTTGCTACAATAAAATTTTATATTCAAAGAAGTCTCATGTTAATTTTTTTGGGTGCTACTACAATATACATTAAATAGTTCAGCGAAATGAGCGTGGGTTTCCCACTTAGCGCGGGAAG
The DNA here is from genome assembly GCF_964194025.1 of Convolutriloba macropyga. NCBI lineage: Eukaryota > Metazoa > Xenacoelomorpha > Acoela > Convolutidae > Convolutriloba > Convolutriloba macropyga. Next base: position 25,567,169 of record NC_134474.1, read on the forward strand.
CTTGTCAGATTATTCCAGTTATCCTGCTTCTTTTTTTGAGAAAGGAATTCCTGATTGTTTCCCACCCGAGAGTGACAATTAGGCAAGACTTAGCAATCAGAAGCGTTTTCCTAAAATTGCTGTTAATTTGCTGACATCTTTGTCCTTGCCTATTCCATGTAAATCTGAAATGCAATTTGTAGAGTAAGCCTTGAATTATTTGAAGAGGTACGTGAAATAATATAAGATTGAGTTGTATTGTGTTCCAACAACCCGGTGCATGGATTTTTGAGTATTAATCCCCGACAATTGTTCAAATGGTAGCCAAGAAATCGGGGAAAGAAAAAGTCTTTCTAGTGATTTTTATGTTGATAAATACAATTGCGAAGTGTTCATGATCAGACTATCCTGCGCTCAAAGTTGCCTCTGATCAGACCCAAGTGCGCTCGAAGAAGCTATGATCAGACCCAATTGCGCTCGAAGTTGCCTCTGATCAGACCCAATTGCGCTCGAATCCGCCTATGATCAGACTTTTCAGACCAAATTGATCTCTGATCAGACCATCTCCAGACCATTGTCCAGACATTCCAGACCGAAGGAGTCCTGATCAGACCATCTCCAGGCCATCGTTCAGACTGTAGTGCCCTCGAACTTCCGTTCAGACCCTGTAATTTTGGTCTGCGAACACACGGGTGTGCGCTCGACTGGGTCTGATCATAAGTCAATTTGGGTCTGGACCTCAACATGGGAAAGTAGTATTAACTTTTACGGATGCTTGAAAGCATGGAACAGGTTTTAATCCCACAATGTGAAAACTGGAAAACTGGGTGGAAAAAAATACTGTTTTTGTCTAATTTAATATCCAAAGACAATCATGAAGATCTGTTTTTTAATTTGACACTTACGCCAGAGAAATAATAGAGCTTCTTTTATTGTTCAGCAGTTTCTTTCTTTGCAAATGATTAATATCCTCTTGTTTAGGGTGCTCTTTTGTTTTTTTTTAAAAAAAAAATCTCTGCAGCAAGCAATTGTTATCAGATACTCACTTTCACTAGTTTGTTTATATTTCGTAGAAAGTGCCGAATCTTTCTCAGGAAAACGGCAATTGCTAATATTCTGCTTCCTTACTAATTCGGATGTTAACCTACCAAATGTAACCTGGGACGGTCTGATGAGAGATATTTTTAGTGTCGTTCCCACAACACGGCGTGACACAATTTTTCACCAATGAAAGAAAATTTAAAAAATGTTTTTCAGCTGCTGAAAAATTTTGATTGGAACCATTTTTTGACTTTTGTTTAAGAAAAATCGCTAGCAATTTAGTCTGATATACTTAGCTCATCAATTTTGATAAGACTCTGAAAGCTCTTCCCGGGGGAGGATTTTCCTCGAAAATAACGGGGAAAAGAGTGTAAAGAGTGTAAAAATTAAAAAAATTACCCCCCCCCCCCCCTATTTCTCCGCTTAATTAGCAAATTATCTTTTTAAACAGAATCTTGTCAATCAAACAAGTGTCTATATCTTATGTATCTATTAAGGTATTTATGTATGTATGCACGTATGTATTTATGTATGTATGAAATGTATGTATGTATTTTTGTATGGATGTAGGTATGTGTATGTTCTTCTTAAAACTCAATTAGAGAACACACAAGAGCTTTGGAAAATTACGAAACTTTATCAAGAAAATTTAATTTAATTGATAAGATAGAGAATGTTTTCATTCATAGTGCTGTTAATGGACTTTAAATCCAAATCAACCTGAAATATCTCTCTTTAAAGCACATCAACACATTGTTCAAAAGACCGCAATTGAAGTAAAATGATGTTTTGAATCAAACTGAACATACTCTTTCAAAACTAAAATGAAGAACTTTTCAAATTAAACGGTGGAAACGTTTTACGTGCCATAAAGAGATTTATCATTTTTAAAAATCTGGGGTGAAACCAACAATCTTATTGGCTTTGGTTAGAGTAAACAGGTATTAGCAGTTGCAGACGCTTTTTCTACTATCTCAAAAACTTGCAAACTGTAAGAAAAATCTAAACCTAAAAAACAATAAAGCAAAGCAATTGCAACTCTATTGAGAAAAGCTTTTTCAACATTTGATTTTTCTTAAATTATGTCTGATTTGAAAAACTAAAAATAAAGTATTCAAGACGAAAAAACAAATCAAACGGAAATAAATTGTTCGTCAAATTAAATGATATTGGATTTTCAATATTCAATGCAAAATGTCTAATATGTGTCCTTTCTATTCAGATATACATATTCGAACTCTGAAGCTTTGAAACATCCCAAGTTTTGTAGTTTTGAAACATATACAACGGCATATACAAACCAAAATTCATGAGAGTTAACGAGCTGGCGGATCTTGACAAAATAAAAGCATAACAATGCAAGAATACCGAAAAGCCGGACAGGCGATCGGAGGGAAACATCACGTCTCCGCCCAAGAAAAAAGTTTGTTGATATCAACAAGTAAAGAAAAAATGAAAACAAACTCTAGAATAGACTCAATTCTTCGTCTTACCTTTGATTTCTGATGCTTTAATTTGAATTTCTTATCGTCACAACGACGTAAGAGTTCAAAGAACTCATAAAGCCTGTACTTTTTCATCGAAACTATATTAAAATCAAAAACTGTTTCTTTCTTATTTCCCTTAGCACCGGTTAATAAACCAATTGTAAAAAACATATAAAAATTTAACAATTTTTTCGCAAACAATGGTCTAGAGCTAGCAAAATCATTCGATACAATGCATAAATACGAAATCGAAACTCACACGAATACCATGTTTTTTCCAACAACCAGTTTCAAAATCAGGGGCACACTGCAGTTGCTTACATCGAAAATTAGCTTACACTGCCACAACATAAACTACATTTTTTCTCAATAAAGTATCTCTGGCAGTTAGTCCATTACTTAAAATATTATATATTGAGTGTCTGAAACATGGCTTATTTCCACGACGCCTTAAAGTAGCCAAATTAGTGCCTTTTTTAAAACATTTTGTAGCGAACACATAAAATACAGACCAACCCCACTACTTCCAGCTATTTGAGTAGTATAAAAAGCCATTGAACTAATAAAGAAAAAGAATTTTCACGTTTTCGTTCAGAAACAATTGTCAAAAAATCAATTTGATTTTTGAAGCAAATTAAGTACTGTTGTCGCCATAGCTTCATTGACTGCAGAAATCGAGAAAATTTGTTTATATTGAAGAATTTAACAGAATGAATTTTTATTGATCTAAAACAAAGCTTTCGATAAAGTGAATAACTAGTTATTGCTGAAAAATTGTGAACACTACGGACTTTGAGGGTTGGTACTGAAATTGCTTGATTTTTATCTGAAAGACCGACTCCAATGTTTTAATATAAGCAAAACTGGACTTGCAAAGAAAACGTTTATTGTGGAGTCCCAAAAGGATCAATTCTTGGTCCACTGCTTTTCATTATCTGCCTGAATGGGGTTTCAACCCAAAAATCTAAAGAAAGTAAGAATGTACTCTATGATGATGAAACATTTTTTTAAAATAAATTTAGTAACGAGATTGTAGGAATAAAAAACGCTGCCACACTAGCCGCAGTTGCGAACAGGTTTCATTTAAAGAATTTAACTTTTAATACAACAAAAGCAAAACAAACGGTATTTGGAAAAAATCGCAATCTAAACCAGCAGAAACCAACAATTGATCGAGCAAGTATTGAACATACCAGCTCTTTTACCCATGATTAAGGTTAGACAACCAGTTGAAATTCAAAGATCATATTAACTACGTCAATGAGAAGCTTTTAAAAATTCGTTCCCTTTTTTACCAATTGCTCTTGATTTTTACGAGAACGCAATTTTTTAAATTTTCCAAAATTTATATCAAAACTATACGGAATTTTATTCTACGGATCCTCTAATGAAACTTTTAAAAAACCGATCAACTTGTTGATTAAAAGAGTTTTAAAAGTAATTTTCTGGAAACGTAAACACGAGTCAATCCAGCGAATACGAGTCCACCATTTAAAAAGCAAAGATGCTGAGTCTCATGCTTTTGGATTGTTTTGTTACTAGTAAACCTAATAAAAAATCAGCCGCTAAGCGAAATTTCTTCATAGGTAGTAGCTGACTCGGACTTAATTGACATCATGAAAAAGAGAAATCGTGCACTGTATGTACAAATTGGCAGACAAAGACATAGTAATTTTTTGAAACGTAAGTTTTTGTGATTCTACAAATGGCACTGATTTCTAATACTTCTTTTATTGAAGATGTTAAAACATGAAAAGGAGCAAATATAAAATGATTTTGCCATAGATTTTTGATTTATATATAATTGGTAACCAGGAGTTTCTCGAAAGACTATTTCATACCCATAAGAGCAAAAATCTATCTGTTGCTACAAAAACCGTTTCATTAATAGTTAAGCTCTAGTAGAAAATATAGTTTACCATTATTAAACAAAATTATTGTTTTATTAAAATTGAATTACTAAGATTGCAGAACTCTTCCGTGAGACACCTGAAAACAAATCAGATAGGTTTAATGGTGAACTTGTAATGCGCAAACTGTAATCGATTTTATCTGTACATTGTTTGTATTTTCTGCGACTTTTTGAAACTGCTCGTTCAGAAGTACTTAGTAGTTGACTTTCCATAAAACCTTTTAAGTATTAGTTCAAAAAATAAACTCATAATCGTTTTATGAAATCATGTTTTATATAAATCATCAGTTTTTGACTTTTAGTCAGCAAAATCCGATTTTTATAAACAGAAGAGATTTTTTTAATCTGATTTGTGTTCTGTTATTAAAGTTGTATTATCAGTATTTAGAAAACTGGAACAGGTAAATAAACAAATTGCATTTTTTTGTTTTAGTAGACATATGAAATACATGTTCTCTACTTTGCTATTGGTGTTTATAGATTACTTTTCATTGATTACCTCTACTTTTGCATTGGTCGTATTTTTTGCAAAGTCATCTAATAATCTAAATTTTAACCTAGAATAAAAAAATTAAAATTGAATGAAATTGCGTGAATGTAAGTGTTTCCGTACGATAAATATCCAGTTCAGTATTTCTTTTAGTCAAACACAATTATATATATTTTGAACTGAATATGCTTCCCGTCCAGGTTGAGGTCCAGTCTCAATTTGGTTTATGATCAGACCCAGTTGAGCGCACACCCGTGTGTTCGCAGTAGGAAAAACAGGGTCTGGACGGAAGTTCGAGCGCACTTTAGTCTGGACGATGGTCTGGAGATGGTCTGATCAGAGGTCGATTTGCTCTGAAAAGTCCGATCATTGGCGGATTCGAGCGCACTTTGGTTTGATCAGAGGCGACTTCGAGCGCAATTGGGTCTGATCAGGGACCATTTCGAGCGCACTATGCTTTAAATTTTTTCTTGTTTTTTTTGCTGAGAGATGTCGGCTCTGCCAGAGGCAGCCATCAATCAGCGTTCTGATCAGAGACTCATCTAAAGTCCGATAGCTCTGATCAGAAAAAAGGAGTCCAGATAGCAGAGGCTGTTTCCAGAGGCAGAGTCAGAAATATACACTAAACGATACACTAAATAAAAATTGTTCTCAACAGTCGCGTTTCGTTTTCTTTAGCAATACTTTCAACTTTCATAATTGATTTTTTCTTAGATGAATTAAATACTGCAAACATAATTTCTTGTGAAATGAATATATTATAGAAAAATTAGGAGATTTTTTCATAAGTAAAATCTTTCTCTGATCAGACTTTTTCGAGCGCATTTGAGTCTGGTCTGAATTAATTTCGAGCGCACTTCAGTCTGATTATAAATAGCTGGAAGCGCAACTGAGTCTGACCATAAATGCATCGAGCGCAACTTGGTCTGATCAAACCTCTTTGAGTGCACTTGAGTCTGATCATAGTCTGATTAAGGTTTGGGCAATTGTCTGAATTTGAGTCTGGACCATGGTCTGAAGATGGTCTGATCAGAACACCTTCGGTCTGAAAAGTCTGATCAGAGACCTTTTGTGTCTGGAAAGTCTGATCAGAGCTAACTTGGGTCTGGAAAGTCTGATCAGGGAGAATTTCCGTCTGGAAAGTCTGATCGGAGACCTTTTGTGTCTGGAAAGTCTGATCAGAGGTAACTTGGGTCTGGAAAGTCTGATTAGGGTGAATTTCCGTCTGGAAAGTCTGATCAGAGATAATTTCGGTCTGGAAAGTCTGATCAGACAAAAATTTGGGTCTGGACCTCAACCTGGGCAGATCTGGATGAAGCATTGAGCTCCAATTGTAACAAGTAAAAGTGCTTAATATCTGCTTACTGGTTTTGCTGAAACAGAATGAAATTTTTCCCATTGAAAAAAAATCTGGACGAAAATTTTTTGTCTAAATTTTATTTAATTAAAGCTGATTCTGTTATCAAACTAAAAAATTGTTCAATACTTTTGTATTAAATGTTATGCAAACGCGTCTGGAGGTGCATAAAAATGATATGATTTTTCTGTTGTTTTCTGTGCAGTGCAGTGCAGTGTTTTGTTTCAGTTACATTACTTCTATAATGCAAGCTTGTATATTTTTATAAGATGTGCAGCATCAACGTTATGTTTTTTGATTGGGTCAATTAATTTTTCTTGTAAATTTTGTTCCTTCGCATAATTTTTTTCTCCTGAAATGGGCGTTTGCGAATCTTCTGTATGTTCCGATCATTCGATCTCAGCTTGTTGGTCAAATTCTTCCGAGTTCTTTGTGTACTCGTTGTCAACGGCTTCATTCGCCACTGTTAGGATTATCGGATTATTTTCTGGTGGCTCAATCTCGTTTTTTGGCAGTTCTCGCACGCTCGGATTTGCAATTTGATTTTTCTCAGCCATGTTTGAACTGTTAATTTTAGGTGTTGTTCTTGCTCGATTTAGTTGGCAGATATTGAATTTGTGGTTGATGAGAAAAAGGAATCCGCCCAAAATAACAACGCACAACAGTGTTAGTACGGGTATCAACCACAAGTTCAGTTGGTTTGATGTTCCGCTGGTTTCCTGAAATGATAACAAGTTTCAGACATGAACAAACGTTTAATTAGTAAGTATAAAGTATTGTATTCTGTTCTCTCCTGAGGTTCTAGTTGAGTAAATTATTTTTAATAAAATATTTTCAGTGAAATATTTTTAAAACAACTGATTATCAAGAGGAACAATATATACTTCCCCAATGTCAACTTCAATAACTCATTTCTCGTCGATTGTCGTAATTAATACAGATTTCAACCTCTATGGTCTAGATTTTTCCAGTTGCATTAATAAGGACTTCACAGTCGCAGTAATATGACTCGCAATGACTTTTAAATTATTTTTCAATAACACAATTTAAGGTTGGATCTTTTCCGTTTGTCACCCCCCCCCCTTTTTCGCCCCTATTCTTTTAACCGCGTAATTTTTATCCCGACTTTTTGACCCCTATATCATTTAACCCCTCAATCATTCAACCTCTATATTGTCTAACCCCGATTTTATGCTTCCGATACTCGGGGATAACTAGGTCTTATTAAGTTCTAATTAGTCTAATTAATAATGATTAAAAATGAGGGGAAGTGAATGAGGTGTGAATATAATTTTTAAATGTGGCTAATAAATGTCACGAAAACAAAGCTAACGACTCAATAGTTAAAAGCAATAGTTAGACTATAACAATTAGAGAAATAGTTATCACATCTCAGAAAAGTGGATGAAGCTGCAGAAAATTTCTGGTTTCATTGCATGGTTAAATTAGCAAGATAACTGCTGACTTTGTGTTCATCATTTCTCCCGAAAACCAGGGAAATATTTGAGGTGGAAGGCCAAGAGTTTTATGTTGAAAGAGTAAAAAGGTTTACCACGGCCTGGAATTGCTCGAAATATCAAAACTACAAGTGACGCGTTTCGGCATTTACGCAAGACGGTCAATTTATTTGCGAATTGTTGAGCACAATAATAAATCTTTTTTTGCAAAGCCGGGCTAACGAAAAGTTACTGAAGAGATCAAAGCCCAGAGTGAAAGTTTAACACACTCAACAGCCATGAACATCTACGCGTTCAAGAACGAATATTAAAACAGTGTCATTTCATGAACGGTCGGACCTGCATTTCGATAAAACCGATACATTTAAAGAGATTTTGCTTTATGAAAGCGGAAAAGATGACCAGGAGCGTATTTTAATTTTTTAAGATTTTTAAAAGAAGTCAGTTCTCGAGGGTTCTAAGTTTCGGCTTGCTGATGTAACATTCAAATTATCAACTAAACATTTCAACCAATTTTACATTCTATGTATATATTCTCGGTGTTCGAACTGCTTGTTTTTTGCTAACATTCCAAACAAAACAGAAAAAAGGTACAGCCAATAACTTGATGCCTTAGAATACTTTGCGCCAGAATGTAGGCCGAACAATTTTCTGCTAGATTTTGAATTTGTACGTGTACCTGGCATTGCATTTGAAAGTGTACCTGGCACTGCATTGGCTTTCAAAAAAAGAAATATAAAACTTTTAGAATTCATTGTCGAAGAAATAACTAACGTTGCAGATCAACAGCAATTAGAAAGCTTGATAATGAAAAAAAGACGAGCTTTGTTTCATTTTTTAGTCAGTTCATATCAAGTGCCCACTATTGAACCGTCTCCAATATTGACGCACAATTCTAGAATCAGGGAGATGCATCCATAGAGTGCATTGCAAGAACAACTAGTGCTGTTGAGGGCTAGAATTATGGAATGCAAGCAGCTGATCCCACTCAGGAATTTAGAAAACTTGGCTAACTTGCAAAAGGACGCTGCGGTGCAAAAACTGAACTGCCTGAAAGCCTCATCGCAACAAAAATATCCAAAGAAGCAAAAGTTTGAGTGTTCTTACTCAAATCTGCTGAACATGATGCAAAATTACAGTGATGAAGCTGATATAAATTCTTTCAGGGCGATTGCCAGTTTGTACTAGTTGTGTAGTTGATATCTTTTGTATATAATTATGTGTTTTTGTGTTATTTTACTTTTAATATCCATTTTAACATTTTTTAGTTGACGCCCTCCTTGATTCCTTACGGAGTTACGTCGCATTCTCATATTGTGATGCATTAGGAAATTCATTTTCACTTTTACGCCTGCTCAAACAGTAGGTGCTAAAATTTATCTTACATACTTTCACTAAACAGCACCGGTTCTTCCGCCCTCTAGACTAGGACAGTTCTTAAACTTTTTTGATTCAAATCAAAGTTCAACATAATATAGGTCAGACATCTCACCTTTTCTTTTTCGACCAAAGTTATTACGCTAGAAAGGCTGTCTTGTCATCATACTTCAATATCAAACTAACGCAAGCTGCTCAATACAGTACTCTTGAAGATTAGTGTTTTTGTGTCTTTTAGGTCCTTTGAACTTTATCTTTGATAATTTTTCTTTTGGACGCCGAAATGGATAAAAAAATCTCGGTGTGAGTAAATTGTGGGGTCAAATTACTGGGGTTGATAATATACGGAGTTAATTATGCGGGGCTAAAGAAATTTTTTGGTAAGACTTAGAACCATTGAATTACAATTTAATGGCACGTGCTCTGTAACTTGGGGTTGCATAACGTACTGGGGGCACGAGGAGAAAATACCCTTACCAGTTAACAATACTGAACAAAGACAAAAGAAGAGTGCTCAAGTGTATGCTGCGAAAATATTTCTTCGCCACATACAATTGGGCACTCTGTTTTGGTCTTTATTTAGTATTGTTAACAAAACTAAGGATGAAAACACTTTTAATTTATTTGTAGGATTTAAATTGTAGTATCAAATTGCGCAACGAAGTAGTTATTTTCTGATAAAAATTTCTATGAAAATGTCTCCAGTTCTGCTTAAACACCAGAACTCAAAATCAATCTGAGAATTTCCTACATTTCTTCATGAGATCCTTCATCTTCATCTTCAAATTACCATTTTTCAAGCTGTTTTAAAAGTTTAAATCGACAGGTTGATTTTTGATCTATTAATTGCTAATTATTTTTTTAAATCTGAATCATGTAAAATAAACTAACCGCTTGGTTAATATTATATGTTAGAAATTTATTAAGCAAACGTTATTATTATCTAAATCATAACAAACTAAGTTTCGGTTTTCTTAAAATAGTTTAATAAAAAATTTGTTTGAATCCTGCCACCCTTCTGTGTATTAGAACTCTTTCGTGTCCTTTAAGCAATTCCGCTGTTATTTTTTGTTTAAATTTGGTCTTCGAAGTTTCTTTTCTAATTGTATTGTTTGCAATAATTGGCACGTTTTCTAAAAATTCGAAATGTTTCTTAGAGCAATTTTTTGTTTGTTGGAGAATATTGAAAAACCTATATAATGACACCCGTGTTATTTGAGGCTCTGCTGAAAGAATTTTAGTCTCCAGAAGTAGATCTCTGGCAGTATGGTATTTGGTTTTCATAAAGCAAATTTTTACGCCCCAGTTTATCTGTTTGTTAATTCTGTCATTAGAGTAAGATGGTAAATTTTGAAAAAAAATTGAACTAAAATATAAATTAGACGAAACTAGTGATTTAAAAAGATTTTTTCTTGTTTTTAGCGGTACCCGATAACGATCCAAATATAATGAACTGATCGCTGAAGCCGTTTTATTGATAACCATGTGTAATTGATTTTGAAATGTCAGTTCCCTATCCATTATTATACCTATATATCTTCATTTTTCAGATGCTTCCGATCGGTGTCCCTTGAAATTGTCAGTTTCTATGATGGGCAATTTTTCATTCCTGAAAAACCATTAACTCCGTTTTTTCCTCATTCAAGGTTAACGTGTTTTGTTTCATATACCGATCTGTCTTTTTTAATGTATCTTCAGCTATTAACTGCAAATTTGCTTCATTCTTTGCTTGACATAGAATTGCTGTATCATCGACAAACTGTAATGCATCACAAATCGTTGATACAGCTTCACTGAAGTCGTTGACATAAAGTATAAAAATTAAGGGCCTTAAGACAATTCCCCGAGGAACACCGTGATTTATGACAACCCAATCTGATTTTGCTAACCCTTTTTTTACACAAGGTTTTCTATCACAAAGGAAGGAGTTTAATAAGAATCTTGCATTCTCTCTTTTTCCATACCTTTTTATTTTGATCATGAAAATATCTATAGATATTGAGTTGTAAGCCTTTGCTTAGTCTAAAAAACGTATGACTTTTTCAGATAATGAAATTATAGTATCGAGACAGGACTTTGCTTTTGAAATTCGGTTTGACTCTTGTTAATCAGAACATTAAGAATTAGGCGTTGAGTTAGTTGCTCAAGTACTAATTGTTCAAAATTTTTTGCTAGAGTTGGTGTGACTGTTATGGGTCGACAGCTTTCTGGTTCTAGGCGGTCTCCTTTCTCATAAACGGGAGTAACGTGGGCTGTTTTCAATGTATCAGGAAACAAGTTTCTGTTTATACTTTCATTTACGACAAATTGTAAATGACTTCCAATGGACAGCTGGCTATCTTTTAGCGCCTATGCTGGTATATAGCCCGGTCCGGGCGACTTATGCTCAGGTATATTATCAATAACATTAAACAATTCTTTTCTGGTGACTAGTCGGAAGCTAATCTCCGGACCCTCAAATGTTAGGAAGAATGATTTGGAAAAACGTTTTTTCTTTGTATACTCCGAGCCTCGCAAAACAGTTATTAAGAACATTGGCAATCTTTCTGTCATCCTCAACAAAATGACTACCTTCCCTTAAGTTGTCACTTTTTCTATTTGACTGTTGGAGTTGATCCTGTTTTTGATGAATCTCCGTTGTTCTCTTGAAGTTGGTAGCTGCTGGAAAAAATTCTTTGAATAATCTTCTGCAGCTTTTCTTTCACTTTTCTTTTCACTGAATTGCGTAAAGATTTGTAATTGTTATAAATCTCTGGTTTTGGGTTTTTCTTCCACGCATTAAAGAGACGGAGTTTTTCATTTACGAGACCACGTAATTCCTTTTTCAATCATTGCAATTGTTGTTTTTTGGTACTACTTTCTACCAACTTCAGGGGTGCATGACAACTCAGTATATTTTCAAAAATGTCGATAAATTACAGAAATACTTCGTTAGGCTAATTTATCTGGTACATAGGCGACCAATCGTGCAGCGCAATGTCATTATTGAAAATTGATCTTGAAAATTTTCTGGTATTACGTATCAAAAACTGTTTTGTTATCACTATGATCTATCTCTAATAATAACTGATATACTATTGTAAAGTCGACTTTAGAACATTGGCTTCAAAAATTTGGTTCTTCGAGATAAAACAGTGATCAATTAACGAATAATTTTCACCATTTGTCCTTGTTGCTTCCTTTTCAATAACGTAACATAGCCCATTGTTTGCTGTGAAAATATCAGGTGACTGTCTATTTTTTGCGCCTAACAAGTTTATATTCTAATCTCCGAAAAAAAATTAGATCATCCGTTTACGAATACACATTTGAGATTTCTACAGTCATTTCATCAAGAAAAAAGTTAGAAAGATTTACTTTGGGGCAGAATGCTGCATCATTGAGTAGTTTTTGTGTTAAAGGCTGACACCATTTTCAATCCACATTGACTCAAAAAACTTCTTTTGATTGTGTTCAAATCATTTCTCATTTTGACTGTAAGCTGTTTGGGAGCCCAAATACCTACCCCTCCTCCTCTTTGTACATCAGTTAATGATGATCGTGGTTGGTGAACGAAGTGATGACTATTGAACAGATAAAACTCGAGAATGTCAGTTTTTTTATCCATGTTTCGGTAACAACTAGGAATGAAGTTTCATCACGATTTTTCAAAAAACCAGACAGTTGCTCATGTTTATTATTAAGGCTTCTACAATTCGTATACCAAAACTTGGTAAACGCCAATTTTCTCCTAAACCCATCATTGTACTTTTCAATTGTTGTTATATTATTAAAATTTGATAGCCCTGGTTCCTGTCAATGTCACCACAATTTTTTAGGATAACTACGATGATTATAAGTAGATATTTAATGTTAATTATTGCGAACCATAGTAAAAAATTTTTTTTTTCGATATGATGGCACTTCGGTTTTTCATGTTTGCAAAATTTTGAGTAACTTTTGAGAAATTCAACCGTCTTCTAGAAAAAAGCAAAGTTAATCAAAATTAAAACGAAGATAAAAATCCACCTACAACTCGAATGAAACGTTTCTAATGATTTCTAAGAAGTCACCCAAATGTATCAGAATTCAATGCGATTGTTGAAATTATTCCATCCATCTGTCATGGGTACAAAAGGATCTTTGCGTTTTAGTGGATTTTGTCTCAAAGAGCCATCGTTTGTTGTAAAATTAGAACCAGTCCTTTTCAAGTGATTTCTCAGAGTCTCTAACATTTTATTAGTTCCATGTAAAATAGGTAGAACACCATCATCCCTTAAATCTGTGTTTTCCGAGTCGTAATTCAGGACATTTACTTTACACGACTGAAATTTACCATTAAAATGATCGGCTATATTATTGACTTCCTTATTATACTCATTAAGTTCTTTGTTATTCAAATCTCTTCCATACAGACCATTCTTTACATTCGGTATTTTGCAAACGGCAACCTTATGTGGTTTGAATTATGTTATTATTTTACCAACCAGGTCACCAATTTGTTCTGCTGCTTTTTTTCCGTCAGTACCCTGATCAATAGTGTGATGCCCAAGGTGAAATATAAGGCTTTCCGACTTTGTTCCTGTTCAATACGAATCAATGGTAGTGTTGACGTCATTAATGGTTGCAGATGGGTAGCAGTGTATAGTTGTTCTAAAACTACTATCGCTTTGTTTTACAAATTTGAACGTGCTGTCCGAAATAAATAAATTTTAGCAAACCTAGGTACAAATTTGAAAAAAAAATTCTGCTAGCACTCTCAGACGCTTTACGTTCATTGTCATTGATAACATCAATAATTTTTGTCAGCATTTTGTCATTTTGAGCTCCCAAGTGCGTGATTTCCGAAGTTGACTGATCATATAATCTTTTTTTGTTGTCTAAAGCTGCTTGAAGTTCTTTGTTATCTTGTTCAATTAACGCAGCTTTTTCTTTACATAATTCTACATTTTTCCTGAGCTCATCTGTTTCGCATTGTTGGAAACTACTACTAAGTGATGTTCTTTTATTTTCTCTTAGTCTCAAAATTTATTGTGTCAACTTTTCCTTATTCAATTTTGCTAGTGCACTTGTCTCCATTTTTATGTCGGATACTTTGGGTTTTTATGACAAAGTCTTTGTTAAACATAGCAAAAAAAGATGTTGACCTGAAAAGAAAGAAAAATAAAATGGTTTGATCTCACCAGCTGACGAAATACAATAAGTCAAGATAGCTCCAGTAACGTTTTCAGATGCCAAGTAGAATACCCAATCAATTGTCGATAAAATTGTTTTGCAAAAAGGAATTTATCTTGTTTGATAATATGAAGATTTTTGAAGAAGTCTATACTGAGCTTATGTAGCAGTTAAGATGGGTAAAGTTTTTCAAAGCATCGCATGTGTTTTGAGAAAAATCTGTGCCGCTGACTTCTAACTTCTTTTCAACAATAGACAACAATTGCAACGAACAGACAAAAGACTAGGTTAAATTACCTTCATTAAAAAAACTAATTGGTTGTTGCTTTTTTTCAGGTCTAAATATCAAAGAATGCCATTATCAAGCCGTTTTCTTTTATTTACAAGTTTTGAACGACACTGATACAATCTAGTTATTTGCCAATTTCAACAAAATAATTGATAGTGGAATATTCTATCACAAGAAGCTCCTCGTAATCAATGTGTTCATTTCGATTGAGATCCGTGAAAAAGCTTCCTGACTCAATAAAAAATTTACCCCAATAACCGTTCTCAGCTCAAAATGTTCCAACCATGGAGTCAAAAAAGAATCAACGATTTTTTGGAACGAAGTTGAGTCTCATGTTGTCCGAGGCCGGGTTTCAATGAAATTGAACTTTTTCCAGAGTCCAAGAATTACTGGTACCGATGTCCCGTCTTATAAAGAAACAATTGTGTTCTCTTCGTTCACAGTTTTCCTTGTTAATTATGTTCCTACATTCTATCACAGTATTTGATTTAAAATGAGACAAGGAAACTCGGTAATGTGCATCCGCACATAAGTTTCTGACCTGCTCAACCACGTTTTTATTCTGATTGTCCACCAAAACAAGAAGAGATAGAAAACTTTCAAAAGTCATTTTTTGTTCGAAAATACTTGGTTTATCTATATAAAAAGGCTTGAAGCTCTAACCAATAAAAAGTGAAACAATAACTCATTAGATAGCTAATGATAACTGCCATTACGGAGAGTAAGAGACAAGACTAACAACAAAATCAAATAAAAACAACAAGCATTACTTACGATCAAAACTCAATGTCTATCAATTTTTTATTGAAAAAACTTTAGGAAAAGTCATTAGAGCATCAGAATAAAAAAAGAGCAGATCAAAGCACTTGCTTTTTTTCAGAAAAAATATGGACTGTGTCTTTATTAACAACAGTTAGTTAACAAGTAGACAGAAACCAAAAAGGGGCACAATCAGAAAATACGTTTACACTTTTTCAAAAAAAATTCAAAGTCATGAAAGCAATTCGCTATCAACTGAAATAATTAAAAGCTTCATTTATGCTTTCATAGAGAACCATTCAGACCTGTCACTATGCAGAATGTAAAACGACTACAAAAAGAACAAATACAGGCAAAACTAAAGAAGACATTTCAATTTTGCGAAGAAAAAAATGTTGGAGCCTATAAAATCAAAACCTATTCACTGAAAAAATTGAATATAACCAACTACACTTTATTTAAAAACCAATGCGACGTGTGCCAAAATTTTTGAAAGCTCTGAGTATCAACGCCAAAAAACAGTTAATTAAATTTTGAAACAACAATTAGAACTACCTTATAAATCACTTCAAAACAAAATTGACCTCTTTTCTCAATTAGAATACGCACAAAGATTGCAGAAATAAGATTGAATTGACAGATCCAAAAAAAAACTTTTTTTTAAATCTAATTTTTAAAACAGAAAGACATAACGATCGTAATTTTTAACTGAATAAATATAAAC
The DNA here is from genome assembly GCF_964194025.1 of Convolutriloba macropyga. Classification (NCBI taxonomy): domain Eukaryota; kingdom Metazoa; phylum Xenacoelomorpha; order Acoela; family Convolutidae; genus Convolutriloba; species Convolutriloba macropyga. The sequence goes on from NC_134474.1 coordinate 25,583,195, forward strand.
AGTTTAACTTATTACTGATTGGGAAGAAAAAAAAATTTGTCGTGACATTACTGAGACTAAGTCAAAAGACTACACCTTAACACTTACTACAGGCAGAAAAAAGGTCCGAGAAAATTTTCACGCAAACGGCGTTGAAGCCAAAAAAAAGATATGCTTTGTGTTGAAAATTATATGTATGTTTACAGACTTCCTTATTATCTGTAGTTTCAAGTGATCGATAATTGAGATTTGATTTGAAGATTTTGTGGTATAAAAAAAACAAAAAAACTCAAAATTTGTTTTAAAAAAATATACAGCGCGCCATTAAATTCCGAAAAAAGTTTATACTAAAAGATTCCACAACTAGTCCAAAAATGATCTTGCTCTTCCTTAAAATAAATTGTGTATCAAATGTTAACAAAATGGTTAATTTGATCAAAAAACAATGTGCCAAAAAAAAACAAAATGAATGATGAGAGTTATAATAACAACAAGCGTTTTGTATCAACTAAAACATTAGATAACTTCATTTATAGCTTTCCAGATAACCAATTACAAACTTGATCATTCTTATTGTAGTTCTAAACTCCGTCATAGAACTACTAAAACAACATCAAATGCTTGAAAGTCTTAAGAAATCAAACAAAAAATTATCAAAACATATTGCCGGAGCCATAAAAAACCACATTCTTTACTCAAAAAACAATATTGTTTCATTAGAACGTAATTGAACATAGAGCAACTTCGTATTATTTAAACTTTTAAATGAAAAAAAATACTTTTCAAGGGGATGGAAAAAATTCAAGAAATATTTTTAAAAAAATGACACGGCCAAAATACAATTAGAATCCTTTTTCTTCTCAAAAATCAACTATGAGACCAAAACGTGCCTTGCTAACGCTGAAAGCCTGTTAAAAAACTCACTCAATCTGAAAGCTGGGCTTTTTTTAAACATCGGTTTTATTTTATGAAAGCCATAAAAAAGTATTCTCCTGAAATTTTTTTTGGAACCGGAGGCTTAATAAGCCCATTTCTGAAAAAAAGATTGTATCAGCAGTTTTTATGTCTGCACCATCAATCAAACTGGACAAGCTGGGCCAAATAGGCATAATTGACGCCTTTTTTATAAAAAAAAGAAAGAAAAGCTGAAGTTTCAAAACTTTAGCTGAAATTTTTGCCAAAGAGTGAGTTCAAAAAAATTTTTCAAACAGTTCGCCCTCTTTTATCTTAAAATGTAAAAACAATGAGACTATTGTTAACAATTTTGTAGTATTTTATCAAAAAGACTTCAGTTCGCTCAACAATAAGGACCATAAACTTGTAAATCAAATATGCAATTATCTACAAAAAATTTTTCAAGAAGCTTTTGTGATAGCTTTTCGGATTATTAAAAAAATGGTTTTTTATATAGGACAGTTTCATGAACTTCAAAGACACATTCCTTTGATAAACCGTTTTCATATATTTTTTGAACAGAAGAAATGTTCCCTCAATGGATTTCTAACGAAACGTTTAGTCGGTGGTTATTGCATATTTTTTCCATTTCCTTTAGCAATTTTTTTTGTTTGAATTTTAGGCTCAATAAAATTTTTTGCTAGCTTGCAGGTATAGATTTTATAATCTATGACTATAAAAACAGGTGGTGTCCAAGTGCTCTGGTCGTATTGACCCTCTATGTTTCCATATTTATATCTTTTGTCTGTTTGGATATCAATAATCAGCCACTGTTATTTTTACCGGCTATTGTAACAATTTGTTAAATTGAACAATGATTTCGACGGTAAGAACAATCGAATTCAAAATTTTAAAGAGTGTTTAAAGAGTTTAGCTATCCTAAATTTTTCCAGAGAGATTAAGTATGTATATATGTGGAGATTAGATAAAGTTTATTTGCTGTCATCCTCGTTAATTCAGCTCTACAACATTAAAAAGTTATTGTTAAATGAGTTTTAGTTGAAGTACAGTTTTTATGGTACCTTTCACAGCTTTGGCAACGTTTTTTGTTATTAATATCACAATTTTCAAAACAAAATCAGAAGTTTATTCAAAAAATTTAAAACTTCAATTGATTCTAAATGTAGTTTCAGAATTTTCGTTTGCTTATGATCAAACCATTAAGAAAACTTTTATTTTGCAGTTTTGAGCATTGAGCTATGTCTAAGGTTTCGCGAAACTTCCAAAAAATTATGGGCAAAAATCTTCTCCATTTCATAAAATCAATCAATTTTTTTATATCGGTTAGGTTTTGAGTAATCAAAGAACACTTTTATCTTCCCTAGAACTTTGATGTCTTTACAGCAGTCATTTCTAACCTTCAAGGAGCCATAGTTGTTCATAATTTATAAAACACAGTTATATAAAATGTATCTACTTTTTGGGAGTTAATAGAGAATTTTGAGGGGGGGGGGGGTTGGATTTTGGTGCATTATAGCTTCATTCTTGCTTTGAAGCATTGAAATCAAAATTGGGCGAGTTTCACTATTGAGGATTGTAGATTTTTCAGATTGTAGATATTGTTTTTATTTTGTGAACTTTTTCAAAACATGATTATTGATTTCTATTGGGATGTAAGGTATCCAAAAATTGGGAAAATTCATTTAGGTCTATTCGTTATATAATATGGCACCAAATAGGAAGAACAATTTGTTAAATTTTGATCAAATTATCTTTTCATTTACGAGGACAAAGTGTTCGTTAGTAGATGAGGTGTACAGCAATGGAAATTAGTGGTGAGGACTATGATCATTTAGATAGCATATCTAGAGTAATTTAAATCGCCTGATAAATGCATGATGCAATGTGCTGAATGCCTATGGATCAAAAATCGTTGTTTTTCGAGTTCTTTTTTAACTAATTGCAATTTTTTTTGTGCTTCGTCATAATACTATTTTCTTTTTGGGATGGCTGTTGTATTTACGCAGATTCGAAGAAAAAAATTTTGGAAAAATTTCTTTAAACATGTTGCTGCCACCATTTTTAATAATGAATTATTCTCTTTAGTGCTGCAAAAATTTTGCAGTTTTCTCTAAAAAAGTAAATTAATAATTGGTTTCTGTTCTACGAGTGTTTTTTGTTACTTTGCATGCTTTTTAAACTTATAAATTTTGACAACATCTATCACTTGTTCGCAATTCAACACCAAAATTAATTTAAATTCAAAGTAGTGGTAAGCAAGCAAATACATGCTTGCAGAGCTTCAAAATAAATTATCTATTTGCATTTTTCTCGCTTATACGGTGAGAAACATAGCATATAGATCAGAGAACTTGAACAACGAATTTAAATCACAAAATCAATTTTTGATGAAATTTTAAAACACTTTTTCAAAATTTTTGTTCTGATTTCTATATCGTTTCTCGGTTATTGAAAGCAATTGTTCTAGATGTCCATGATTGATTCTTATGGGATAAAAATATCTAATTTAGCCTGCAAAATGGTCATTTTGTAGTTTCTGATGTTAGTCCTGCAATTTTGAAAACACTAATTATTGCAGTTTTTTTTACATTTTCAATGTTCGATTTATCAATTTCTAATTGGAATTAGGGATTCAAAGACCGCGAAATTTCTGTTGGCTCTAATCGTAATATAATATCGCACCTATAGAAAGAAAAAAAATTAATTTTGATCAAATTATCTTTCCATTACTAGATGAGAAGAACAGCAATAACAATTAGTGGTAAGGACTTTGATCATTAGATATCATATCTGGAGTCTTGTTAATTGCCTGATAAGGCAAGATGCGATGTGCTTAATGCGATTGAAGAAGATCAAAGTATGATTCAAAATGCGTTTTTTAAAACTAACAGAACAATCATAGCTTTCTTCTGTTTTGGCGATCTTATGTTTTTCTGTATCATTTATTTTGTTTTATTTTGGTTATTTAATATTATTGAATTTGAACGATTTGCAAGAGTTTATTTTCTTTTGATGACTTGCCATGCCATTATGATGACTTCGAAATAACGACATCATAAACTGCTAAAGCCATATTTCATTAAAATTTGTAGTTCTCTAAGACCCTAAGTTCCCTAGTAAAATTTAAAAACGCATTTGCAAAATTTCAGAACATAGATGATGTCAAAAATGGCATTACGGGCCTCCTACGTTTCGACATTTATTAATACATGTTTTTAGAGTCAAATAGATTACTTTTAGTTTTTAGATTACTTTGTGTCGTCTAAAAATCAACATAATATATTATCTGAAAACTGCATGTTTCAAAGGTTTTATATTCCTTCATCTGAATTGCTCATCTTTTTTGTCCCTTTGTTTTTGTTAGTATATGGATGTCATGGGTAAAAGATGTTTCCTATGAGTGCGATTTTCAGTGGTTGACTCTATGTACATAAAAAGAAGATGAAATTTAAATTGCGTTTTCTCAAAGACTTGAAACGACCTCATTCAATTTGGTCTTGATAGTTTTTTACGGCTTAACAAAATATCTTTGTGAGAAATCGCTAAACCACCAAAATAACATTTTTTGTTTCAACGTTTTGAAAAGTTTTGAAAAGATTTCTCAGTTATTGAATGTAAATGTAAAAGATATTCTTTACTTTGTGATTCATTTTAAACCTTGATTAACTGATTTCTATTGGCATTTAAAAGATCCCAAAAAGGGGAAAAACTCTTTTGGGTCTATTTGTTATATAAAAAGGCACCAAAGAGGAAGAAAACGTCTTTTAAATTATGATTAATTTATCTTTTCGTTTACGAGAACAAAGTTTACGTTAATAGACGAGGTGTACAGCAATGGAAAATAATGGTAAGGATTTTGATCATTAGATAACATATCTAGAGCATTTTGTAATTGCCTGATAAAACAAGATGCGATGTGCTGAATGCCAATGAAGAAGATCAAACTATGGTTCAAAATGCGTTTTTTTCTTTAAAAAAGTTAACAGTTCCTTCTTAGCTTTCTTCAAGTTTTTCTTAACCTATTACAATACTTTTCGTGATTCTTCAAAATATTATATATTTTTTTGGGATGGCTGTTATAAATACGCGGATTTGAAGAACCACTTTTCTGTGAAATTTTTTTAAAAGATCTTGCTGGCACCAGTTTTAAATAATGAACTTTTCTCTTTAATGCAGCAAAAGTTTTCAATTTTGTTTAGAGAATTATCTTAAAAATTGGGTTCGAGATTTACGAGCGGTTTTTTTGTTATTATGCACACTTTTTACACCTTTGAATTTCAACAATAACTATCACTTGTTTGCAAAACAACGCCAATTTTAATTTATATTCAAGCTAGTGATTAGCAAATACATGCTTCCAAAGCAGTGATTTTTATTGATTTTTTTTATCTTTGTCGTTTAAACGATATGAAACGTAGAAAATAGGTAGAAAAAAATTTGAACAACGAATTGAACTCAAATATTATATTTTTTTGGTCATATTGTTCAAAGTTTTCTCAGCACTTTTGTTTCCAGCATTTCTATATCCTTTCTCAATTATTGAATGTAATTATTCAAGGTGTCCCTCAATGATTCTAATGGGATAAAAAAAATTTTATTTAGCCTCTAATGTTAGCCTGTAAATTATTGCAGGTTTTTACATTTTCATTTTTCGATCCTTGTTTTGACCTTTTTAAACGTCAAACGGTTTGGTTCTCATTTTTGAGTGTTCTTAAGTTTTTTTATAGGGCTCAAATATAGAATTTAGCAACCACAAATTGTTTACAAATTTTTCTCGCGTTTTTGTTAGAAACAAACAACATTTGTATCTGCAACTTGTTTTACTGTTTTGGCGATCTTACGTTTTTCTGTATCATTTATTTTGTTTTATTTTGGTTATTTATTGATATTGAATCTGACCAATTTGCAAGATTTTATTTTCTTTTGAGGACTTGCCATGCCATTATGATGACTTCGAAATGTCGAAATCATAAACTGCTAAAGCCATATTTCATTAAAATTTGTAGTTCTCTAAGACCCTAAGTTCCCTAGTAAAATTTAAAAACGAATTTGCAAAATTTCAGGACAGAGATGATGTCAAAAATGGCATTACGGGCTTCCTAAGTTTCGACATTTATTGATACATTTTTTAGAGTCAAATAGTTTTATTGATTACTTTGTGTCATCTAAAAAGCAACATAATAAATTATCTGAAAACTGAATGTTTCAAAGGTTTTATAGCCCTTCATCTGAATTGCTCATCTTTTTAGTTCCTTTGTTTTTGTTAGTATATGGATGTCATGGGTAAAAGATGTTTCCTATGAGTGCGATTTTTAGTGGTTGACTCTATGTACACAAAATGTTGATGAAATTTAAATTGCGTTTTCTCAAAGACGTGAAACGATATGATTCAATTTTACGGTTTATCAAAATGTCTTTGTGAGAAATCGCTAAACCACCAAAATTACATCATTTGATTGTTTTAACTTTTTGAAAATTTTTTAAACACTGTTTTGGTACATAAAATGCTGTTAAGGTGCTAGTTTTCCTTGTCAAGATTTATCAACTCGATTACTTGAGATTCGTATTTGTTGTCCTTGAGACCTTAAAAAACTTCTTCTATTGACTGAGGAACAATCCTTTTTAGTATCTAAATTACCTTTATCACTTAACCAGATGAGACAAGCATGGGTCCTTTTGTAACCCATTTAACGTTTTTTTATTAGAAACGCAGCAAATCAACGCTGCAACAAACTTTTTAAAATATTAGCATAAACGTTATGTGTTACCAGAGATAAACATAATGAGTCTCGCTACTTCACTATAGCACAGTTAATTTTTTAAAGAAAAAGTATTTAATAACTTCAAATTGAATCTTTGCAAACAGACAGTTTGTGAACAGGAGTGATCAATTAGCCGGAATATTGAAGCTGTCAATGCGGAGGCCCAGGTGGAAAATTCGAGCAACAATATCGTAGTGTACATCTCGACTTAATGCCTACTCAGTTTAGACCTTGGCCTAAATTATACTTACCTCGGTATAATTTATATGTCATTTTGATTATTTTTAGTTTGTTTTTTGATTTTCGTTTTCACTTTGATTTGTAACACGCTGCGCACCCGAAAGCACTCTTTGACAATACGGCTGAGCCAAGCTACTTACCTGAATAATATTACTTGAATCAATTAAATATCTATGACTGCCTCTCGACAAAAATGGCTACTTCGCGCTTTTCATTTCACACTCAACATGACAAACTGGGTAGTTACCTGTTCAATTGATGTATACCCGACAGGTTTTATAGATGCGGTGACGTCTTCCTCTGTTGTTGACTCAGTACCAGGCATATGAGTTGCAAAATTTTGTTCCGTTGTTGTCACTGCGCCTGGCATAGAAGTGGTAGGATTTTTCTCAGATATTGTTGTCACGGCTCCTGGCACCAGAGTTGAAGGAATTTGCTCACCGGTTGTTGTCACGGCATCCGGCACCGAATAGGTAAGTTCTCGTTCAGCTGTTGTCACAGCGACGGGAATAATAGTGGTAGGATTTTGATCCGCTCCTGGCACCTGAGTTGAAGGAATTGGCTCACCTGTTGTTGTCACGGCATCCGGCACTGAAGTGGTAAGTTTTTGTTCAGCTGTTAACAAAACGCCGGGAAAAATAGTGGTAGGATTTTGATCTGCAACTGGCACCAGAGTTGAAGGAATTGGCTCACCTGTTGTTGTCACGGCATCCGGCACCGAATTGGTAAGTTCTCGTTCAGCTGTTGTCACAGCGACGGGAATAATAGTGGTAGGATTTTGATCCGCTCCTGGCACCTGAGTTGAAGGAATTGGCTCACCTGTTGTTGTCACGGCATCCGGCACTGAAGTGGTAAGTTTTTGTTCAGCTGTTAACAAAACGCCGGGAAAAATAGTGGTAGGATTTTGATCTGCAACTGGCACCAGAGTTGAAGGAATTGGCTCACCTGTTGTTGTCACGGCATCCGGCACTGAAGTGGTAAGTTTTTGTTCAGCTGTTAACAAAACGCCGGGAAAAAATAGTGGTAGGATTTTGATCTGCAACTGGCACCAGAGTTGAAGGAATTGGCTCACCTGTTGTTGTCACGGCATCCGGCACTGAAGTGGTAAGTTTTTGTTCAGCTGTTAACAAAACGCCGGGAAAAATAGTGGTAGGATTTTGATCTGCAACTGGCACAAAAGTTGTAGGAATTTGCTCACCTATTGTTGTCACGGCACCCGGCACCGAAGGGGTAAGTTTTTGTTCAGGTGTTGTCACAGCGCCGAAAATAAAAGTGGTAGGATTTTGATCAGCTTTTGTTGACACCGCTCCCGGCACAATAGTTGTAGGAATTTGCTCATCTATAGTTGTCACGGCGCCCGGCGCAGGAGTGGTAAGTTTTCGTTCAGCTGTTGTTGACACGACACCTAGAACAAGGGTAAAAGTTTTCTCTCCGGTTGTTAAAGAGGTTATGCTCCGACAAAAATTGGTCGCTTTTTTTCTAGTTGTTATAGACTTCATGTATGAAATAAGAGTGGTAGCCCCTCGTTCAGTTGCTCGGATCAATATTAGTTTTTTGTTTAGTTATGGAATCAGCGGCTGGCACAGCGCATTATTCTGAT